>NW_015506014.1:468434-484883 GCF_001515645.1 Sinocyclocheilus grahami
TGGCATACCAGGCCCAACGTTTACCATGCCCCCTCGGAGTGAGAGCTCACTCTATGAGAGGAGTGGCATCTTCTTGGGCATTGGCGCGGGGCGCCTCGATAGCAGACATCTGTAGAGCTGCCAGCTGGGCGACGCCTAACACGTTGAGCCCGTGTCCTCGCCTCAGGTAGGCAGTAACACCGGACCCGCTCGGTGTCGATCACGCTTGCTGCGCCATTCCCCTCTATGGACCGGATACGTGCGCTTTTTTGCTCCTCAGTTCAGTTCCCCATAGCAAACCCTGTTGGAGTTCCTCCCGCACCCTCGGCAGTCAGGCATGGCGGAGCACCAGACGCCAGGCTCAGCACTCGGGTACATGCCCAAGGTCAGCTCTTGTGCTGGGCTAGGTGCCCGTGTGTAGTGATTCCCCCTTCGGGTAATCCCACATGTGTATTCTTCCACGGTACGGCTCCCCTCACGGTAAGCCCGTGTCTTTCCCTGGCAGTCGTTCGCTGCCATCTCTGCTGCGTAGTTATCTCACCCCAGGGGGTTGAGTCTACTGCAGGGACTTCCATATGTAGTACTGCCCTGGGCCAGTCCATATGTTTAATTCCACATGATACCTCCTATGTGCCAGATGTGGCTTCCGTAGCGTCCCAACTGGGTACGAGGGGCACGTAGTCTCGGCTCCTCAGTGAAAAACTGATGTGCGTTTGCACGCGCTATCCTTTTATACCTGCGCTGCGGGGCTGGGTGCGCGTGACGAAACATGCACGCCAACTGTCATTGGCTTGTTTAGTTAACACTCGAAGGTGATTGGGCTCTCGGGCGAGATCCCAATTCGTCAGTCACGACTGACGTAACGTCTCCGTTCCCTCCTTCAGGGAACGAGGGTTACACAAGTAACCTAGACGTTCTTCAGTATTACGGTCTATAGTAAAATTTATAGTGCAGTTCCAGTCTCCACCAATGACAACACATCCTTCACTGGAACACTTTTTAAGACTCTCATTAAGTATATTTAAAAAATGTAGGTGTTCCTGTCCCACTGTCCCACATAAATATTTATAAAAAAAACTAGCATTCCTTGAATTTGAGCTTTAACTACCAACAAACGACCCTTCACTGGTTCCTCTGTACTTATAATATCCACCCTTATGGTTGAAGAGAAAAAGATTCCCACCCCTCTACTTAAATTTGTACCATGACTAAGTATTTTATTTCCTTTCCACCACAAATTCCACTCAACTTCATTCATTAAATCACTATGAGTTTCTTGGAGAAAGACAATATCAAGCTTTTTTTGTTCAATTGTTTCATAGACTACAGCACGCTTTACACTATCCCTCCCACCATTAATGTTTAAATAGCCAATCCTCAAAACCTCCATAAACAAAATTAAGATTGGGAAAAAAAAAGTAAATCATGATAGGAAAGCGAAGAAAAGACACCGTGTAGTGTAATACATGATTATTTTATATTTTTGATTTGCTCTTTCTCCTATTCATTGCTTTACCTTTTCTTATAGTAGTAAGATGCTTTTTCAGCCGAAAACGCTTCTTTTCACTAAGTTCCTCAACTCCAACAGTCCTCTGATAAAACATAACAGATTGAACAAATTTGTCTACATCAGAGAAGTCATTTATGTCAATTTGTCTACCATACGTTTCATCCAGAAAACTATTGATTTGTTCCAGACTATACAAGGATTCTTTATTGAGACCTCCTGAAAAAACTGCCTGAGTCCTTGTGAACTACCATCATTTTCACACATAGAAACTTGTGACTCAGTATCATCAGATTGCTCCTCCTCCACATCCTCATTATTCAAGACACCTAAATAAGATTTTTCTTAATTTCCATCATTTGCACTTTCCAACGGTTTAGTACCACTAGTACTGGCTACTTCAACAGTATTAACATCAGAAACTAAATCAGTTACGCTACTCTTTGGGCCTACATTAGCTACATCAACATAATTTATAGTATCAACAGCCAGTAACGCAGCTGTGTTAACATCAACTAAAACTGAATTAACATCACTCACCTCAACAAGTGGAACAGCCTCATCTTGGGCCGCATCAACCAGATCAACGCTATTATTTGCGACCCCATCCTCTGATCCTGCCGCGTTCTCCGCACCTGTTTTCTTATGTGGACACGTAAGGCGCTTGTGTCCGATATCTCCACACTCGAAACATCTTATGCTGCCAGTAGTTGCATACACCATATATAACCTTCCCTCGTGTTTCACACGGAAATTAATATCCAGTGTATTCTCGGGTGATTCTAGCACCATGTAAACGTACCATCTGAAAGACGCAACATGCTTCAGAGCCGGATGTTTGCATCCAAGCGCAACAGTTTTAAAGGGACTAACAACTTTTCCAAAACGCGCTAACTCACGTTGCAAAACGCCATTGGAAACGAAAGGCGGGATATTTGAAACTGTTACTTTCGTTGTCGATGTATACAGCGGTGAAAGTTGCACAAAAGCATCTTTAATAGTAAGGCCAGTTACTACTAAACAATTAACTAAATTTTGCCTGATTCATTCGTGATGCCGATACAATATTCTCATGACCAATCTGATCCCCAACTGCAATTAAAACATCCTCCACTGTAGCATTATCCTCAGGAATGCACCTGAAACCATTACGAAGTGATAATGGCGGCGTCTCATCAAGAGACGCCATTCTGCCACACAATCACCAATATACAACTATTTTACAAATTACTTTCTAAACCATGTATTTTCTGGAAAGTAAAGAAAAAGTAAGTAGGAAAAAGCAAGATTTAGAAACTCTCACCACTCACACAGTAGCTCTCACCACCGCCACCACTCTCACCGACTCCCAGCATGCAACAGAGAGAGAGAGAGAGCGCGAGAGACAGAGAGGGGGGGGTCACATCACAGTGGAGTCAGCTGTCTTAACCGTGGCTTGTGTACTGCAAACATACCAGCTTCATCACGGGGTCTGTCACGCGACTCTGTTCCCCTTTTGGGCTCTGTCTTTACATTTATTTTGAAAGCTGAAGCTCGCGATTATGGTAAGGGGCGTTACATTTCCGACGAGTGCTTGTGGTGTTCGGCCAATCACAATGCACTGGGTCAGCTGGCCAATCAGAGCAGACTGCGCTTGTCGGAAGGAGGGACTTTGTAGAAAACAAAGCGTTTGAGAGAGGCGGGGCATAGAGGACCTACAATAATGTACAGTATTTGAAAAATAATGTGTTTTTTGAACATTAAAGCATGTCAACATATTCTGTTACACCAAATACACAAAATAATGATCTTTAAAAAAGCATCATATGACCCCTTTAATACTTCCTTCTGTATTTTCTGTCTTATTGTTTCATTATAATGACTCTATTGTTACAGACTCGATGTTCATACTGCGGTGGCACGGGGAGAACTGGCTACAATCGCTGCAGTCCGTGTCATGGCTCTGGCATGACTAGGTATGAAGTCAACCCTTTTAAATAATTAATTAATTACTTTATTTATTTATTTTTTAACTCCTAAACATTTATTTAATATAGAAAAGTCTGTACAGCTTGATTTATTTAATTTAATTTAATGTTTAATTTATTTCATTTGCTTCATTTAATTTTATAAATTTTTTTTTTTTAAATAGCTAACACCCTAGCATCGTTGATGGGGGTTTAGCAGGGTTTTTATGGGTCTTCTTAAAAAATGTAAGAATATAGTACTTATTAAATGATCTGTATTCCAGGTGTCATTCCTGTGGAGGAGTTGGTTCAATCACTTGCAAAACTTGCAAAGGGCAAGGGAAGCTCCTCTGCTTTATCAAACTTAAAATCACATGGTGAGAAGGCCATGGCTACCAACGATTTTCACAACACACTTTCACAAGTTCACTGTGTACAAACAAGCTAATGTACTTTTTCATTTATCTGTTTATTTCTCCACTCATTCTATCTTCTTAGGAAGAACAACATTCATGTGGCACTGATTGACAAGGGCTCGGGATTCCCGGTTGAGCTTCTTGTTCAAATTAGTGGAGAGAAACTTCTTACTGATATGGCTCCAATGGTGAGCAAAAATATCACGTTGTTTAAGAACTATCAAAACATACTGAACTCAAAGGCAGTCCAAAAAGGCCATTTATTGAAGCCTAATTTGTTGAAACACAAACTTGGCCTGCTGTGTAGCACCTACACTCTGCATTTATATCTGAAAGATGTCCATGTTTGACTACAAAGTCTGTTTTTAACAAAATCTCTGATTATTTCAGTCCATAGATTTCAAACATGCAGGCCAGTGTGTGAGAGTGTAGCCAGAGAAAGAGTTCAAAATAAAGTATTAATAAAACATAATTTGTGGAGGTGCATAAGCTCAGATCATTGAAGCTTACAGTCAATCATTTCCAAAAACAAATATAAAACCTGTCCTGATTGAAAGAACACAAGTTATGAATTCAATATTTGGTGATAATATACCGTCAGTGTTGGGAAGGTTACTTTGGAAATGTAATAGGTTACAGATTACAAGTTACCCTACTTAAAATGTAATAAGTAGTGTAATTTTTCAATTACTTTATTAAAATAATGTAACTGATTACATTTGATTACTTTTTGATTACTTTTCTAAATGTCTAATATTTTCAACTGTTAATCACTTTCAAACATGTAAACCAGGCAGGGTTAAACTTACAATAAGTGCTCAACACTGATAACTGTCAGACTTTCGAAATCCTTCATCACTTGAATAAAGATTAAGATTATTTTAAAGGAGACATTGGATGCAAAAAATCTTCATTTGCATATAAATGTGTCTTAGCAGTGTGTGGACACAACCACCCTACAATGATAAAAATTCACTTTTTTTTTAACCCCCCAAAAACCTGAACAGTCTCAATTATCAAGCCATTTTGATTTTGGAATGAATACCAGCGCTCTCTTCCACCTTCAGCGGGATCGGGAAAGGTCCGATTTGAACATGGGACACCCGGAGTGCAATATGTGCTGTATGTCAGCACGCTGCCCACAAGGCTATTGGTGTCAACACACTTTTTATTTTTTATGGTTATTTGCGAATCGCGTTTGCTCTTCCACTAAAGAGAGTGGTGGGGTGAGCAGAGCTCATTAGCATGTAAAGAGATATGCACGGAAACGAGTCGCTGTGAACAGAGTTGTGTTTTTGACAAGGTAAAAAGGGTGTTGTTTTACACGACCACTGAGACCATTTCAAGAACACCCTAAAGAATCATACCAACGTGGAAAATGGGCATCCGATGTCCCCTTTGAAGCACAGCCACCACAAAATCAGACTTACTTTAAAATCATTAAATACATATTTAAAGTCATAACAAGAAATAGTTTAATAGCTATGATATTGTTTTTGAAATCAAATCTTTGCATAGACAGGAAACACTGGAATCTAACAATGCCTTAGAAAAAAACAGCTGATCTTAAAAAATAAAGCATATACATAAACATCGGATAAGCATGTTATAAACTTCTGAAACATTGGTGGTGTTTCATATTTTAGAGCAGTCACTGCAATTTATGAAAGAACTCAATTAAATCTGTATGTGGGAGTGTTTGTGAAAAAAATCAGATGTAACCCCCTTTGTAATCCTTAACATTTTCATAAGTAACTAATTTAATTACATATTTTATCTTGGTAACTGTAACTGATTACAATTACTTTTATGACTGATTGTTTGACTCTGACTCTGAAGTTTTGACTCATCACTGCAGGTTTATCCAGTTGTCAGTTTTCCGGACAGCTCTGTGAACGCTGAGTCTGAAAGTGGCGTGAGGGAACATCAGGCTCAGTTCGCAACCACTTGCCATATTCTGCAACAGGTAATTCATCTGTTAAAACAAATCAAACACTTCTGATGAAACACCAAAACCTAGGGCTGTGCGATATTGAAGAAAAATGCGATATGCGATACCTTGTTAAAAAATACAATATTCGATATTGCTTAAAGTGTGTAAAATCAATTTCAATTATATTTTAAAATATTTTAAAATGAAAATGATATAACCAGTTTGTTTCACATTCTTTCTTGGAAAAGAAAGAATCACTACAACTTCTGAAAGTGACCAGCAGTGTTTTAGCATTACATAAAAAGTAATGTCACAAATCAGAAAATGAAATTTTAACATCAGTGTGAATATACAAACAAAAAAAATTAATGACACTAATTTTATATCATTGTAACTTTGCTTTCCACACACTTTAAGTATTTCTTCATGTACCACAGCAAAAACTATAGTCTGAGAATGTTCAAACATGATTAAAGACAAGTGAACAGTCAGTAAAAAAAAGAAAAGAAAAAGGAAAAAAAGAAATACACAATTTACAAGCATAGATAAAATAAACAGTAGTATTCAGATACAGAAATTTAATAATTAAGTGTAAAATAACACTGCATAGTATTCACTGAATGAATTAAATTTAGATTAATCTTTGTTATAGCCGTTTTGTTGTCTGATTAACATTAGTGACATATTCAGCAGCATGTATTTATAGGCTGCTGTCCCTTTAAAACTGACTGCACGGATCCAGTATAATGATACACATCCGATTTCTTTCTCAGCTGTTTACATTCATTTAAAACATGACTGCGTTTATGAGGATGATCGTCGAGACGGGTACTATTGACATAATTCTGTGTGTATGTGTCTGTTCAATCATGAGGAGATGTGAAAGATGAATCAACTCGATGTTTGCACGCCGTCTGAAACTCATCTCTCTGTGTGTGCGCTTTGCACGTGTGCGGCAGAACTGAAGAGACGCCGCGCGAGATGCGGCTTGTGCACGCACTTCAGGTGTGAGTCAGACGGCAAGACGAGACGCAAAGAGTTGTTTTCTGCAACTTATTGCACTTAATAACTCTTTTTAACGTCAAGCAATTCTCTGCTATATGCGTCGAACTAAAACTTTGACCTTTTGCAGTTTTGATTTAAGTAGCCTATTGTTAAAATGATTCAGATATCGCACGCCCTTGCGATATGCATATTGCGATATTTACATTTGCGATATTTCGATATATCGTGCAGCCCTGCCAAAAACCTGCGCGTGTCTCTTTAAGGCCACATCTCATCCTCCCACTCTTCTGGGAATTAAATGAATGACTGCTTCCTGTTGGCTCAGTCCCGTGGAACCCTAAAAGAAACCAGATTAGAGGTTGTGATTGACCAAAAGCAGTCTGAATATTTCCATATATTCATACAAACAAGACACGAATGATGACAAGAAATAGAGAAAACCACCCACTGCTCTTTTCGAAACAACTTTACCTATATTAAACAAACAAACAAAATACAACAAAATAGTCTCATGTCACATAAAATTCACAATAAATTCTTGAGAAACTCTTTGAAGTAGTTATTCATACAGTAGTAGTTATTTACATTTCTCAATAGTAAAACAGTAAGAAATGCTATATGTAAAGAGTAACTGAAGTAGAACATTTTATATCATATGGAGACAAAGCATGTTTTAACTCTGTTTTTTTATTTTCCAGAGGCAAACCATTGAGCTTATTTCCATCACGCGAGTGCATTACGCCTGGAATGAGAAAACTCACATTTATTTTGTATATGGAACCGAACACAAAGTCTACACCAAAGATTATCCTGTCAAATGCTGCTGTTGCTCCATCCTTTAAACATGCTGTATAATGCCTGTGCTGCCAGTACTGTCCGTTAGACAAGTAAAAGTGTTATATCGTCTTCATATTAATGGTTAAACAACTTTAAAATTATTACAAAGAAACTGGAAGACAGTTTGAACGAAATGAAACATAGAATGTCTAGATGTACTAGATAGAACATATAGAGCATCTGTATTTCACCCCAAAAACAAAGGGAAAAAGCAAACAAACAAACAAAATACGTTACTTTAAACTTTCAGAATGTTTTATTTCGCGTTTTTTAAAAATATTATTATTATTTTTAAAGTTTCCACCACGGGATAAAAATATTGTGACTTTTTGGAATTTTGAAAAAAAAAATTCTCGCAGTTAATATTTTTATAGCTTACGAAGCCCCACACGACATGCAAGAAAAAATAAATAAATCGTGCGCACGATTTACTAATTTGTTCCATCGATGTACTAAAACGTGCACATGATTACTATTTCGTTCACTTGATTTGCTAACAATTTACTAATTCGTTCTTTCGATTTATAAATCGTGTGAACTATTTATCCTACAATTGTTTTCCTGCATGCCATGTGCGGGGCTCCGTAATAGCTCATGTCTCACAATTCTGACTTTTTTCTTGCAATTGCGAGAAATAAACTTGTAATTCTGATGAGAAGTGTCGAAATTGTGAGATATAAACTCACGATTGTGAGAAAAAAGTAAAAAAATTTGGATAAAAAGTCACAGTTGACTTTTTTTTTAAATTATTTTGTGGTGGAAGCAAAAAAAAATGTAATCTTATTTTTTCCCCGTTGATTTTGGGTAAAATATGTTATAGTATGTTTTTTTCTTTTTTTATTCAAATTTCACCATGTCTGCTCATCAAGAAGAATAATTATTATGATAGTTGTTACACAGAGACAATTATGACATCATGCACTCTAAAAAATGCTGGGTTAAATATAACCCAGCGCTGGGTTTAAAAGGGACAAACCCAGCCTATTGGGGTTGTTTTGACCCAGCATTTTTTTAGAGTGTGTTACAAAAAAAATCGCAATACATTACACAAATTATTTGCTTAGTTTTATGTTATACAATAATTTGTATATGCATTGTTCCACTGTGGCTAATCCTGTACTGTCCTAAATGAATAAATTACCAAGAAAGCTCTATTTTTCTAAGATTCTACTCACTCTCATCGTTTCAGAGCTGTGCGAGTTTTTTTCTTTCGCAAAACACAAATTGAGATGTTAGTCAAAATGGCAGCATGAGTCTCCATCCACTTTCATTGGATGTTTTTCTTTCTTTTTTTCTTTCTTTCTTTCTTTTCTATGAGCAAATTAAGACTGACGCGGTCCGTCATTGCATTTTGTGTGCCGCGGGTTATAGCTGGTTTGCAATGACACGAATGCGAGTAGATATAACAGAACTTTATTTTAGAGTGAACTGTGCCTTTAAGGATTCTGTCATTTGTGAGTTGTATCAGGCGCGCTTCATTAAACCAGGCTGCCAGAACATTATTGTGGGCGTTTCTTCATTACTGTCCAGTTTTTAGTGTTCAAAACTGAGGAAAAGCTCTCAGTAAACATAAATGGGAAGCGCTGCTGGAACCAAGATCATTGTGAAACAGACATCACCAGCAATTTGTGCGTTATGGATGACAAAGACGAAGATACAGGTGGGTAAATGACTTTAAACGTGCATATTATAACGGTCTATTGTTGTTTTATTTCCTTACAGTTTTACTTGAAGCTAAACTACGTCCATTGTCTACTCTGAATGGCTTGCAAGAAACGAAATGGTTCGTATCTATTGCATGTATAGCAAAACCGTATTAGTTTGTCCTACAAAAAGTATGTTTTAAAAGTAATAAAAAATGCATTTAGTCATTAGACTACAACCATCAATATATCCTGAGACATGTCAAGTGATTATGGTAATTTTTTTTAAAGTAGCCTAATAATAACACGTTTGTAGAGTTTAGTTTAAATGCTTTTGCGTTCAAGTTTACTTCACTTCTGTTCTTACACCACAAGAAACTGCATTACTGCAAAGATCATCCCTTTTGCACAACGTCAAATAAGCGGTTTTGCGACAAAAACGTCCATTCTGTTTGAACAAAACTTTTTCCAAAGCTTCTAAACGCAGTGCTAGACTCATTTTCATCAAATTCACTTTGTAAAACACTTAATATAAAATGACAGTTTTGTTGAGGATCACGTTATATCTTGGACGGCTGTCAGTTGCATCTTCAACCACGTGGACGTCTCTGGACGTCTGTTTTGATTTTTTAAAATATTATATTAAATATAATTTAATATAATATTAAATTATATTTAATATTAAGCTATAGCACCATTTCAGTGCTATAGCTTAATATTAAATATAAGCAATCTTGCTTGCTTCTATGCAATTTAATTCGACAAGCATTACATGAGTGAAAGTTCAACTGAGTAAGAATTTCAGAGTTTCTGTGCTTTAGTTGTGCAAAACGTGATGATCCAAGTTATCTCGTAAACTATAGCCTATCTATCTCATGGACTTCAATGGAAGGAAGGAAAGCTGACCTTTTGCACGAATGAGTTCACATGGTGAATGCCGCTTTGCTTTTTTGTGACTATAGTGAACAAATAGTGCAGAATCCTAATTAGTAATTACATTGTAACATTATTTTAAAAAATCTACAAAAATCTATTTATTTCCAAGAAATAGATTTTTAATGTGATTCAACAAAACTTAATTTTCTACTTGTAAATAATTAGCTAAAAGTGTTTAAGAACGATGGTGTTTTGAGAGCTAAGCTCAATTTAAGAGGGAACTATATGCACTCAAATGGGAAAAATGTTAACATTCATTAATATCTCATCGTAGTCATTTCACATTTTGAAGACTGACTGCTATTACCCTCGTGAAAAATGTCCAATAGCATATTTGTAATATTTATCAGTGTTGGGAGTAATGCATTATACAGTAAGTAACACAAGTTACGTAATCAGATTACTTTAAGTAACTAGTAAAGTAATGCATTACTATTTAATTTACAAAAAAAAAAAAAATTCAAATAAGTAAGGCAAGTAACTTTGTTTTCCCATTTATTGACTCACCGCTCTCCTGTCCCCACGTTGAGAAATCATGCGCTGTGTGAACATGCGGTGTTTCTGTAGTTCTAGACTAAATATCACTTGTACAAAAACAGTTTCATTATTTCATCAAAATGAATAAAAACGGTGAAATGCAAACTCAGAATACGATGCAAACCTGTAATAGGGGCCTAATTAAAACTTAAATAACACAAATATCCTTTATGTTTTTAAACCAATGTTTTTACTGCTGGCCTTCGATGATCCAATTCAACCATACTAATAACCACACCATTTCCTTCAGCCTGAGGTTTATTCTTTTCACTTTTGGTGTGAAAGGGCTTTTACATTTGCCAGAAATGGATTTTCATATTGAAAGCACATTACAAATGTGAAAAAGTAAGGCAAAAGTAGCATAAAAACTTACTTCAAAACTTACTTAACATACTTTCCATAAAAAAAGTAACCAAGTAATGCAAATAGTTACTTTTTTAGGGAGTAACACAATATTGTAATGCATTACTTTTAAAAGTAACTTTCCCAACACTGGTATTTATTATTAAAATAATATACTTTAATGAATATACTTAAGTCTGAACTGAATGTCATGTTTTTGTACATGCAATTGCATGCTATTTACAATCAATTGAACATGTATTAGATTAAATTTATATTCAATGCAATAAGTACAACCTGAGGTTGTTTTTTTTTTAACCAAATTAACTACATTTTCATATGAATTTTAATAATTATACTGTCTTTGAGATGTGGTTAAAGTGTGATGCTAAATGTACTGACAAGCATTTATCATTAAAAATATACTTTTATTATAATTTATATTAACTTGAATGTCATGTATGTACACATTTGTAATGAAGTTGCAATTTAGACTTTAAATGTAATGTTAAAAACACACTACAGTTAATATATAATCAAGTACTTTACATGTGCTTTAAAACACGACAAATGAATATTAAAATAATTGTTTAAAATGTACTTAAAGTAAAACTGATTAACGCTGTTTAAGCGTTAAACATGAATGTTTCTCCTTAAGTGCCCTTTTATTCAAACTGCAAGTGCTTTTTGTAAATATACTTTTAAGATTTGAAGTGCACTACAGGTCTGCGTTCAAAACTGTTAAAGGGACAGTTCACCCAAAAATGACAAATTCTGTCATCATTTACTCACCCTCCACTTGTTCCAAACCTGTATGAGTTTCTATCTTCTGCTGATCACAAAAGATGTTTTGAAGAATGTTGGCAACTGAACAGTTGACGGTAACCATTGACTTCCATAGTATGGGGGAAAAAAATTAAGAAATACTATGGAAGCCAATAGCTATCAATCATTTTGTTTCCAACATTCTTAAAAATATAATCTTTTGTGAAGCTCATACAGGTTTGGAACAACATGACGGTGAGGAAACAATGACAGAATTTTCATTTTTGGATCAAACTTTGTCCTAAATTTAAAGCCCTAAAGTTAAGAATAAAGCTTTTTAAACCATACTTTTCAGCAATAACATTAAAACAATCTTAGGTAAGACTTGTTTGTTGTATAACTTGTGCATAATACTGTCTATCTACTTGAACTTTTTTTTTTAACTTCACTTATAACACTTTCACGTATCGCAAGAGCGAAGATGTATTCAGAGGAAAGATGTACTATCTGAAACGGTTAACTGCAAATGTTATCTTAAAATTGAACACATCCTGTTTGCTAAATAGATCTCTGCTTCACAAAGCAGCAGCGCATGTCTGTCAGTAGGAGCACAATTAATCACCTACCAGCTTCTTAAAGGCACAACGGCCAACTGAATTCATCTAAACCGAAGCAATTGTTTTATTTCTGTTATCAGTGCATTTGATTTGTGCAATGCTATTATTAGGCACCAGACTATGTTAGAAAGACTAGTTCTCAGGGTGTTTTCCCTTTCGCAAGTCTGCAAGTGTGCCAATTGGGACAGAGCCATTGAGTGCAGCAGAAATGACGTGTTTTTGTAGGCTGACCGGAAGTTTGCGTCACTCAAGTTCCCGCAACAAAAACCCAATACGTTGTTTCCATTGGCTTTTGGATTGTTCCAGAAAAGAACCTCTGTGACTAACAAAAGTTTATGATTCTTACACGTTAATCTTCACAAATGAACACACCTTTAATGCATTTTGAAGCTTAAATACAATCACCAGAAGTAAAAAGCTAAATGAAGGCAATAAACAAACTACACTATGGTCACCACAAAGGACAATCTCATTTTTTTTTCATAGCTATAAAATTCTGATGAATGTGCATTGCTAAATTGGTGTTTGAATTGTATCAGAGATGACCTGCTCCTCCCATCATTCACCGCTGCTGTATATTTTGAGGGCATTGTTTCTCTGGCACACAGGCCTGATTTTGCCCATTCTTCACGCTAAATCTGAAGCACGTTATCTGTTGAAGGAAACCCAGTCCAGCTGATATTTATATCCACTTGTTACCGGCATTGTTCACGAATGTAACAAGATGTTTGTGTGAAGTGTATATATAACTCACTGATGCATTCAGACAAGCACTGCTGAGGGAAAGAACCCTAATGACAATGAACAGCTGCCAACTCTTGATTTCTAAGAAATGTATTTGTATTCTGTTGCCTAGCAATGCAACTTGTCTTAAAGGAGTTGTTCACCCCAAAATGAAAATTTGCTGAAAATTTACCCACCCTCGGGTTAGTTTGTTTCTTCACTGGAACAGATTTGAAGAAATGTAGCTTTATATTAATTGCTCAGCAATGAATCCTCTGCAGTGAATGGGTGCAAATGGAAACTCTGGTCAGGAATGGGGAAAAAAAAACAGTATTGTGAATGTCAACAGAGTGTCATTGTCATTTTTATTAGGAGTTTTTTTTCTTGTTTAAGGCGCTAAAATCTAACAGGTTGATAAATATTCCAGGATCCCTGATGATGTTCCAGAAAAACAAGGATGATGATCATGGGACTACTAGGGGGGAAAAAAATCGGTCACTGGTTTAAGGCAGTGACTGTTTGATAGGAATGTTGTTTCAGGACCAACAAAGGATGTTGATACAGGAACATGTTGCTCTTGAATAAATAAGAAATGTCATAATCTCTCTCTCTCTCTCTCGCTGCAGACACTTTCGACCCCAACCTTCCTGAGGAGGGTCTGTGTGCTCTGCCTCCAGGCTGGCTGGACAGTGTAACAGGCTATGAGGAATAGGGTTGGGTATCGTTTGAATTTGATCAATTCCGATTCTGCTTATCTATTCCGATTCCAATGTGATTAAATAATTATATCAAACATTTATCCTGTGTCTCTTTTTTGCAAACCATTTATTGGAGCTGAATACCATGAACAAAAATCAACAGGCTACATAAACACTGGACTCTTTAAGAGCTGATTGTGTGCAAAATAGAACTGCATGATTCTGGATAAATTGAGATTTTTCTTTCCCCCAGAGGAAGCTGTGGTTCTCTCATGATTCTGAAGAAAAAAAAATTAGACACACTTTTATAGGTTAAAATGTTAGCAATTTATGCTTGCAAATTAATCAGATTATACAAATGACATATTCTGTAGCTAGTATTCTCTATTACATTGACATTTTCTTATTCTCTTACAGCGTCAAACAATCGAGCTGGTTCCTCTCACTCATGTATATTACCTTTACAGTGGGAAAGACTATGATTACTTTGTTTTTGGGCAAGAAAACAAAGTTCACACCACCAAATACCCTTCTTCTTGCAGCATTTTGTAATAACTGAATTTGTTTTGTGTCTTAACCAATCTTGCAATAATTCATAATTTCCATAAGATGTAAATACAATACAGTGTATATTTATCATGTAATATATTGATTAACTGTAAATGTCTATGAAAACAAAGCTCCTTTCTCCTCATTCTCTCATGTAAGCATATAACAGCATGTTTTGAACAACTGTTTTATTATCATTACTTCATTCTGTTTATTAAATATACATATATTAGTATTAAGTATGAAAATTAATTTGAAAACAGTTTATTTTTGGTTAATTTTTGCCATAAAAGTACAGTTCATTTGCAACACATTTACAGATTTTCTTGATCAGTTTCTATATATTTTGATGATTGTATTTTGATAATTTGAAAGGACTTATGTGAATGTCTTTATATGTCTTAGTTTATACCTTAATGTTTTGGCAACTGAAAACATATTTTCCAGGAAAAATATACAGTTCCTTTTTACACGTTAATCAATTAACTCACTCTGTATGGGGTAAGTTGTCACAGCGGGAACCTGCTGTTTACCGACCCTGATTTGAGAAGGACCCTGAAATCTAAAGTTAATAAAGCTGCAACACTCCTAAAATTGCAACAATAAAAAAAATAACCCCCCCAAAATTTTTTTTTTTAAGTCCAATGAATAAATTGAGAAAAAAGTGACAAAATGTGACAGCTTGCCAAATCATGGCATGAAAAAAAAAATATTATTATGAAAAATGCACGCTAGTTTGATTTTATTGTGCTCACTTAAAATATGATTTTGTCTTAATTCTCCCCTTCCACAAAAAAGGTCTTAAATAAGAGCAGGAAGTCTTAAATTCATAAAGTCATTAAATGTTGCATGCACTGCAAATAATTAATATCTTCTGTAGTGTTATTTTCTTGTTTTCCAATATAAATATCTAAACATCCTTAAAACAAGATTTGAGATACAAAATAAAGATGTGTAGTCTTGTTTTCTGAGAAACTGATCGAAATGAAGTGAGTTTATACTTAAAACAAGAAAGAAAGAAAATATTCTCACTGTGGAATGAAAACTAGTTTTTCCTTTAAATTAAGTTGAGTTTTCTGAGCCTAGCAGATATTTTTTTTCTTGTTTTAACCATAAACTTACTTCATATTGATCTATTTATTCAAAAAATACTGAGGCTGAACATCACTTTTTTTGCAGTGTGATCTGAATATAAATGTTATTTCCATATTCTAGTGGTTGAAAGCAGAGATATTGAGGCCTTTTTCTAAAATGAATTAAAACAGTGGAGATTTTAAAACTCTGAAGTGTTGCTAATAGTAGGGGAGAGCGGGGCACAAAGTAACACTTTTTGACTTTCTCGGTTTGTGCAAATCCACATGGGGTTCAGAATATGAGTTTTTTATCCACAGTAATTTTACACATGTCTAGTACAAATATGTCGCTTTGTTTCATGATTACAGTGTATACGTTGTTCTTTATTTACCCTCAAAAAATGGAAGTGAAATGTGTCAACATGCCCCGTAGGTGGGGTACATTGTAACAGCTGAGGGGCACGTTGTAACATGACCATATGACAGCTTAAAATGCTATCTGATCGAATGAAAAAAATATACAAGACAAACTAAAATATTTTGTTTATAAAATAAAATAATTATTTTTTTCAAATAAAATAATGGCTTTTTTTAAGATTTAAAAATAATCTGATTTTGGAGTTTGACAATGAACACATTGCAATCATGCTTGGGACGGCCCACATAAACGAGCCAAAATGCTTTACATGTCTTGAAATAATCATTTCCAAACATTGACTGTCAGTCTTTATTCATCCGTTTCTCGTTGTTACTCTTTAAAATTAATTAAAGTAAATAGTGTAAATTACATCGCTAATGTTATAGAATAGCACATTGTAACGCATTGTAACGTGCCCCATCTGCTCAACTGGAGATTAAAACCAGGTGCTGTCTTCTGCTAGTTAGCGAAGCTAATCTAAACTGATAAATAACAGATTGGAGTTTAAAATAATAGCAGATTTGT
>NW_015506014.1:484990-485267 GCF_001515645.1 Sinocyclocheilus grahami
ATGTGTGGAAATATTCAAACCATGTGTGTTACAACTAACCCCGCGCTCCCCTACATCTATTGTGTTCTCTCTACATTTACATAGAGATCAAATACTGAGGCAGACCTAAGGGTTTCTGAACCATGGTTTGATTACCGTAAAAGTGGAGTAACCATGTTTTTTTTGGCGTATTGATTACCATTTGTATCACCACAGTTTTACTTCAAATACCATGGTTAAAGTATGGTTAGTGTAGCAAAACCATGGTTAATTTGTGGATACCATGGTTTAACTATAG
>NW_015506015.1:0-1973 GCF_001515645.1 Sinocyclocheilus grahami
TCTCCAGTGAAGCTGAACTCTCCTCCTGTCAGCATTCAGTTTGCACGGACCGACCGTCACACAGAGAACACGCGATCATGCAGGATACACATGCACACTTCACAAGATCTCACAACTGGATCCGACTAAGTTAGCAAGGTTTGTGAAATTAAATGTTCATTAGTCATTCAAAGATTTGTTTACATTATATAAATGCGTATTTGCTGAATGCTGACGGCAAATGCGAAAGTATTATAATGTTTGCTTTCTACTACTAATAATATTAAAGCAATCGTTATAATACTTTTTTGTAGCCTACATTTTAATTCCTTTGTTTAACAGTTCTATTTATATTAGACAGAACTGAACGACGACAGCGAACAAGAGCAAGAATGTGAGTGGTGTCCGCTCTCAGGCGCTGTCATTCTCAGCGCCTTCAAAATAAAAGTCCCGCCTCGAACACATCGGCCAAACAGAAAAACTTATCGGCCTTGGCGATATATCGGTCGACCACTAGTTGTCAGTCCTGTATTTGAGTACTTAATGCGGTTACGTTCACACACAGTTCGGTTATTTACGGGTGTGACAACCACATTCTGTAACCGAACTCACACCTGTAAATTTTCAGGACTCACAACCGCATTTTCGGAACGCTGTGTGAATGGAACAGGACTGGACAACAGTTGTCTGTCACGTTATACAGTGTGAGAGGGAGCCGCACAAACGCGTGTCTAACGTGTGTTACGTGTTTTCATGTGTGTTTTCGGTAATTTACTGTGATGACCTGAAATTTTTAGATCCCATCAGTTTTCCACCGGAGCCACTCCCATCAATTTTGTGTTCTGTGCGCGACTCAAATACTCCACTCTCCACCCAAATTTAAAGGCTGCTGTCGGTTAATGAGGATTTGGCGGATTAACTCGCGGCTCGATTGGACTCTTGTCGTGTCAGAAAGTGATAAGACTTTCAGTTTAATGGACATCACCATCTTTGATTTTACTTTGGCCACTGTTGCTATGGTCACTGGTAAGGAATACGGGCTTGACTCCCATTGCACGTTCATACAGACAGTATTCTAAACACAACTGTAAGCTGCTGTGTGAACGAGACATTTCGAGACTCACACCCATAGGCGTAATTTGCGGGTGGGACATGTCCCCACCACTTTTTGCCACGGTCGATATTGTCCCTACCACTTTTTGAAAGTAATTGAAAAATATATTGTGGAAGGTAGGCTATGTATTAAAGGGAAAACAAGATCAACAAATCATTCTTCATAATCTAATTAGGGTGATAAAAAAAACCCATTTGACTCCTTACGCATGCATAACTCGTGCAGTGCAATGACGTGATTTGCAGCTGTGGCACTTTTCGTAATGTCATTAGGCTATTTTTATTTTAAAAATGGAGAGCTTCCTTGTGCTAAGTATAGGCCTGCCCTCTACTAAAGATTTTTCTAGTCAACTAGTCACACGTTATATTAAATTGATTAATATAATAATATATTAATTATTAAATATATAATTTATAAGCGCCATACTTCAGTATAGGCTATAGGCAGACTGTATTAGGCTAGAGCCTATCCCGCGCTCAAGCTCACGCATAAAGCAAGACCTGTTTTGGTTATATTTACTATTAATTGCAGAAGGTGCGCTCAGCAAAAAGGATGCAAATATTGATGGTTTTCACGCATAAGTCAAGTAAAAGACCACTTCTTAAACCAGAGAAGGTTTTTTCGAGTTAAATTTCGAGTTAAAATGTCATAATTGAGAGATATAAACGGCCAATTCTGAGAAATAAAGTCAGAACTGCGAGATATAAACTCACAATTCAGACTTTTCTTCTCGCAATTGCGAGTTTATATCACGCAATTCTGACTTTTTTTCTCAGAATTGTGAGATATAAACTCGCAATTCTGAGAACATATCAGTCTTCCCCCCCCCTCAAAATTGGACTTTAACTCGCAATTGCGAGTTTATATCTCACAATTCTGA
>NW_015506015.1:2018-28375 GCF_001515645.1 Sinocyclocheilus grahami
TTTTTTTTGATTCCTCTGTGTTTGCTAAACGTTCTGTAATTTATTAGTCATTATATAGCCTAATACAGCGTGTAGGCCATGCCTCATCTTATTCGTTTTTGTTAATAACATTTTGTAAGCTAGTTTGTCATTGAATACTGTTTTATTGTTGTTGTGCATTTTAATTATATGAATCCATCTTTTTTTTTGTCTTAAAACGTGAAATGTGTATAGATGTAAGCAAAACAGACAATTATATTTACTCGTCAAACCTGACAAGATCGTGAAATCGAAAGTGAAAGCATCCGAAGCCCGGCTTATAACATGGCAAAAGAGGAACTCCCGTTCACAAAATTCAAATCACAAATAATACTACCGATGAAAAAGAACGGGTTGAATGTTAACTACTTTCGTTTCCATATAACTATAAACTATGATAAAAGTTCATCAGCGTGCATTGATTAACAGCATGTTGTAGCTCATGCAACCAACTAAGAAAGTTCATTGCAAACGAGCCAGCAGTGGGAAAAATGAGTCTGGAGCCCTGAATTGCCCAGCTCCCTCTGTCAATGATCTAGCACGAGTTGCGCGGTGTCCCCACCACTTTTCAAAGCAAAGTTACGCCACTGCTCACACCTGTAAAGAAAATGCGGTTGTCAATCAAGTCAAAAATTGACAGTGTGAACGTAGCCTTATTTTTGGGCCTGACCTTATTGAATATGTATTTGTAGGAGTTTCACTTTCAGACGCAACATTTATGGGAGGAGAGTATTAAAATGAATCATGCAACACGATTTACTAATGTTTGCACTCTTCAAGTTACTGATATTTGTGCCATTATTTAATGCACAAAAAAAGCATGTCTTAAACTATTTTGCGCGTGTGTCATAAGTAGATCACCCACACCTGATGAGCATCAGCTGTGTTTATTTGCGACTACACTCATTTGCACTGCGCTTGGTATATTGCGTGAAATGTAAATGAGATGTTGCGTCTGTGTTCCTTAATTTGCACGTTGTCAGTAAATCACCAGCAGAGATTTCCACACCCATCTGAGCTGTTTGGAAGCTCTGGTGCTAATTTGCCCTGTTAAGTAAATCTGACCTTAAGTGTCTTTCTATGTACTTACATTTAAATTGATTAGGGGAGACTTGGGATGATAGTAACACTTTTTGTTTGAGGTTCAGTAACTTAGTGGTTGTTTATGCTAGACCTCTCAAACTTTGATACATTGTAGCCACATTTGTCTACTACAAATAAAACTCACTTGAACTTGTACTACACAGTCACAGATTATGTGAGTTAATGTCAAATAGAAAGAGTTCCGTTGTTACAACCTACCCCACTAGCTGGGGATAGATGTAACAATAAGAGGTAATTTGGTGAAACAACATCCACACTTTCCAGATTATGCAAGAACTTTATTGAAGAACAAAAATGAACAATTTAAACTAACAAAAATATTCTGGAGCTTTAAACTCAAGACTATAACAAATTGCTGTGTGTGTGTGTGTTGTAGTTTGTTAGAACTTTAATCTTAACACTATATCAAATTTGTGTGTGTGTAGTGTATTTCCTTTGGAACTTTAAACTTAAAACTATAACAGATTTCTGTGTGTGTCAGTGTGTGTGTGTGTGTGTGTGTGTGTGTGTGTCTGTACAGTATATTTGTTTTGGAACTTTAAACTTAACACTAACATGTCTGTGTGTCAGTGTGGGTGTGTGTGTTGGAACTTTAAACTTAACAATATAACACATTTCTGTGTGTGTGTGTGTGTGTGTGTGCGTGCGTGCGCGCGTAGTGTATTTCTTATGGGACTTTAAACTTAACACTATATAACAAATTGCTGTGCAGTGTATGACAATTTTTAATGAACTGTTACAACTATCCCCACCCCAAGCAGCCATTACATAGTTAACTCTTTTAGCATGTGGGTTTGAAGTTAGCATTAATGTCTAGCATCAAATTAAACTAGAGAAATGGCTACTTAAGATTATGTAAGTCAAAATTGTTTATCTACATTACAATGAATGCTAGGCAAAAAGTAATCTTGATAAAAAAAAATTACTTTCTTACCTGAAAATCACTTTTTTGGTGATACATTCCTAATCTTGCTCACAGACACGTGCCACTACTCCTGTTAGCTCAAAATGGAGATGGAAGTGTATGATATGGATGACATCACCATAGGTTGTTTCTGATTGGTCAAACTGACAGTGTTACAACTAACCCCATGTTACAACACTCCCCGGTCTCCCTATCTGATACAATGAACTTAATGTATACTTACGTTTTTACATTGTATATATATATATATATTTTTTTTTTAAAATCCTGTAAGTGCGTTGCACTGTAAGTATTCTACATTAAATACATATTTAATTATTTATTTGACAAAGAAATGTTGGCTCAATCTATGTATGATACTGTTAAAACATTGACCTAAAACAGGGGTAGGCGAGTTCGGTCCTATAGAGCCGCAGTCCTGCAGAGTTCAGCTCCAACCCTAATCAAACACACCTGAACAAGCTAATCAATGTCTTCAGGATTACTAAGGCTATAGGCAGGTGAGTTTTGTTTTCAGGGTTGGAGCTGAACTCTGCAGGACTGCGGCTCTCTAGGACCGAACTTTCATATAACAATGCAAAATACAGTTAGATGGGCAGTGAAAGATACTGGTAACACTTTTCAGTAAGGTTCAGTTCGTCAGCATTAATGTATTGTTATCTTGAACTAACAATGCACAATGCTTTTATACATTTTCCTCTGACAAACATGAATAACAAATGACAACTGTATTTTTTATTAATTAACGCTCACTTAGATTAATAAATGCTGTAAAAAGATTGACAATTTCTAGTTTATTATACCTAATGGATTAACTAATATGAACAAATTGCACCTTATTGTAAGGTGTTACCGTAAAATGTTAGGATGTAAGTTTTCTCAATTCATCCAAGAACCTTAACCTCGTGTTGCTCAATGCCCCCAACTGTACAGCAGGGTTTTATTTGTCGCTGACCAGCTGTGTAATGTACTCTCGAGGCCACCGTAGTCTCGTCATCCACTCACCCTTGTTTAAATAATTCAAACTTGCGTGTCATCCTGCCTGCTCAGAACTTTAATCTTAATGACATGAGAGGAATGTTAAGTGAAGCGAGGAGAGAAGGATATGGAGATGATGAGTAAGACTAAAAAAATGGAAGACAGAATGGAGGGGCAAAGAAGAGGAAAACATGCACAAATGAGTGATCGGAGAAGCGGGAAGTGAAGTGAAGTCAGTGAACAAGACTAAAAGCAATGTAAAGAAAGACAGAAAATGGAAGTGTAGGTGAATCACACAACAAAAAAGACATACTGCCTATGATGTGAATCGTTATATCGGGCACTAGCAAGGGTCTTGATCCACTCATAAGGGTTGGCAGCCTTTGTGACATGAAGTGCTATTTTTGATTTTACATAAAGGTGAAGTATGTAGTTTCTGCGCTACTAGTTAACTTAGTTGAACTGCAAAATTAAAGCAGATTTTCAAACAAGCTTTGAAAATGCTCCTTTCACCAATCACGTCCTTATTCTTATCCTTACAATATATTACTATATTATCTCGGTTGTGGCACAAACTAGAGTTTAGCTTATCTGTCAAGAAGAAACTACACAAGTTCAGTGTCTCGATTGAAACCCAAACATTCCATCAAATTCTTCCATTTTGTAAAAGCTTTGCCATTAGAGGCTTTCGCACCAGAGGAACCTTTTCATAGTTCCTAGAACTATTGGCGGAAGTACCCACTATTTGGCATGTTCGTGCCATAGAATCTATGAACGCTTTTACTTCTAGGAACTCCATTTGGGGGAATTGACATTTGTAAATGCTGTGCATAAAGACATCTCTGTCGGCTGCTTCAGAGTTCCTGCTGCTGGTGCGAATACAACCAGGAAAACAGCCCGTGGGAGAAATTGTTTCTCTAGGTACGACCATGCTGACTAGCTTCTAAAAATATGCGATGCGAAAGCACCTATTGTTTAACCTTGTTTTACCTTGTTGTCTGTCTCTGTGTATTTTGGCAAGTCTTTGAATTTTGGTTTACACTTCTGTAAATGAATCTTAACTTCTTTTCCCATAAAATGCATCAGCCATACTGGCTAAACACCCTTTGGCTCAGCCTGCTACAGTACTACTTTGAACTGGAAAAAGATTGACAGATCTTGATTTTAATGGTCCCTGAGTGGCTCAGTGTTTACACTTCTGGGGCCATATGTAGTCAATAAACAATTAACTGGTATATGCACTTCCATATTCCTGAAATGTGACCCTGGGGCACAAAACCAGTCATAAGGGTCAATTTGAAATTGAGATTGAAATGTGACTTCACCTGAAAGCTGAATAAATAGTATTTCCATTGATGTGTGGTTTATTAGGATAGGACAATATTTGGCCAAGATACGACTATTTGAAAATCTGGAATCTGAGGATGCAAAAAAGTCTAAATATTGAGAAAATCGCCTATAAAAAAAGTGGTCCAAATGAAGTCCTTAGCAATGTATATGACTAATGATAATACATCTTTGATATATTTACGATAGGAAATATACAAAATATCTTCATGGAACATGATCTTTACTTAATATCCTAAGGATTTTTGGCATAAAAGAAAAAATTATAATTTTGAGCCATACAATGTATTTTTGGCTATTGCTACAAATTTACCCGTGCTACTTATGACTGGTTTTGTGGTCCAGGGGCACAAATACGTTAAGGATGTAGGTTAAGGATGGAGACCCTGAAACAGATGGAAAGTTTAAAAAATGTATTAACAATGAAAAACTGAATAGGTGCTTAAAACATGATAGTGGAAAGCAGAGATTTGTAAAAAATTAGGCTCATTAGTTTGAGAAGTATCAGCAGTAAATGAGCGTAAAAGCTTTAGGGGCTTCTGACAATGACCCTGTGATCTTTAGCTTAGACCAGACAGCTTCTGATGAGTTTAACACGGTCATTAACTAATTAGCCAACCACACTTTTTGCTACATCCAATGCCTCTCTGGCCCCTAAGGGTCTGATTTTAATCTGATAAGATAAAGTACTGCCATGAGGGACTTAGGAGCAGCGTGGTTACAGTGATGGTAATGACCCTGGCTTAAACTATGAGAAAATATCCTTTTTGAAAGAGCCAGATGCTAGATATATTGAACAAGACAGGTGCACAGGGCAAAGCTTAACAAATGTTGCCTGGTGCCTCTTCTAATAAGAAAAAAAGTTAAATGATTAAATATTTATTTAAAATAAATAATAAAAAAACAACTACTACTAGAACTTAGTTCAAGGAGAGCTAAAGGTAGAGAGAGGTATGGAAAATATATATTACACATCTGTATATACTACAAATCTTCAACAGGAATGTAAAGTATTATTATGTAAACTTAAGTGCTTTAAGTAAATGTGTGAATGCAACTAAGAAAACTGTAATTATTTACTCACTGTTAACCCTTACTATTTATGTTGTTTAAAATAAATATTTTGAAAAATGTCAGTCAATTAATTAATCTATCAATGTTTTATTATTAACTGCATTTGTTAAAATTACCTGCAGGAAAATTTTCATAAAATCTTTTTCTTTCTTTCTTTCTTTCTTTCTTTCTTTCTTTCTTTCTTTCTTTCTTTCTTTCTTTCTTTCTTTCTTTCTTTCTTTCTTTCTTTCTTTCTTTCTTTCTTTCTTTCATGGGAAGAAAAAAAGTAATGGATTTGGACAACATGGGGTAAATGCTGACTGCATTCTCACTTTTTTAGATGACGTGTCCCTTTAAGAAAGGTGTTTGTGTGTATGCACCTCCACGTGGGCTCCACTATTTCTGATTTATATGCTAATGCAAAAGGATTTGACAGCAATATGGACAATCATATTTGAATAACCTGCTGTTCTCCCTGGAGTGACTTACTTGCTCTAGCTTCGCATTTTTCAGAGTAGACAGAAGATGATAAGTGTAATTGTTTAGCTAAATGCAAGTAAGAGAGAGAGAGAGAGAGTGCACCAGATTATAGGGCTATTCCTTACAGATTATAGTGATACTCTTCATAAACCCGTTTCAATTAACAAACATCTCATCTCTGCATACACGCTGCTGGTGGCCA
The DNA here is from genome assembly GCF_001515645.1 of Sinocyclocheilus grahami. NCBI lineage: Eukaryota > Metazoa > Chordata > Actinopteri > Cypriniformes > Cyprinidae > Sinocyclocheilus > Sinocyclocheilus grahami. The sequence continues at coordinate 8,126 of NW_015506015.1, forward strand.
AAGAGACTTAAACATATATTACCAAACTTTTTCAGGAAAGAAGGTATAAACAAAAAATTAATATTGCAAGATTTCACGAGAAACCCAACACAAGAAGGTCAAGTCTTTTTTTTTACTCACAGAAAGTGCAAAGCTGCAAGAACACACTCATTACGAAAGCCTCCAACTCACGGTTGTGAGATCCAAGGTAACCAGAAATCTAGCTGTTCTTTTTATTGTTCTTTGCTCTAATCTGGTCTGTGTTGTGCGGCTGGATGGTTAGGTTATTGACTGAATGCTGCAGTAACGTGATAGAACACCTTCATTTATCATGTATTTAGAAATAGATTGAAGATAGATTGAAGGATGATAAGCCACTTTGTGTAATTGTTTAGCTAAATGCAAGTAAGAGAGAGAGAGAGAGAGGGCACCAGATTATAGGGCTATTCCTTACAGATTATAGTGATACTCTTCATAAACCCTTTTCAATTAACAAACATCTCATCTCTGCATACACGCTGCTGGTGGCCAAAGAGACTTAAACATATATTACCAAACTTTTTCAGGAAAGAAGGTATAAACAAAAAATTAATATTGCAAGATTTCACGAGAAACCCAACACAAGAAGGTCAAGTCTTTTTTTTTACTCACAGAAAGTGCAAAGCTGCAAGAACACACTCATTACGAAAGCCTCCAACTCACGGTTGTGAGATCCAAGGTAACCAGAAATCTAGCTGTTCTTTTTATTGTTCTTTGCTCTAATCTGGTCTGTGTTGTGCGGCTGGATGGTTAGGTTATTGACTGAATGCTGCAGTAACGTGATAGAACACCTTCATTTATCATGTATTTAGAAATAGATTGAAGATAGATTGAATAAAGGGATGGGTTTGTGAAGGAGAGAGCAAGACTGTCCGTCCGAGTTACTTTCCATTTAGCAGACACTTTTCATCCAGAGAGACTTATGCTACACTAATTGCGTGGAAAGTCTCCCTGAAGGAACCAGAGGTTAAGTGTCTTGCTCAAGGGCACAGTGATAATTGGACTGGACTCTGACCGCTCCCTGGGTCACTTTTACTTAGGATTGAAGCAGCATATTTTAGACACCAAATCCTTGAAGAAATATTTCCAATTTATTGCCTATGTAATATACATATATAAATAATTAAAGATATATAAACACCCAGACAAACCAAACTTATTTGAGAAAATGGTGTAAACAGAAATTTTTTTTCACAAGAATAATCATTTAAAATTATAATTGTTATAATAAAAATGAATTCAACTAAAAATGATATCACAAATGAATGAAAGATGCTTTGCATAATTACAGCACTTGAGACAGACATTAAAACAGTGATGACTGTGCATGAACAAAAACAATGGGGTTGCAATTCATTCTTAGTACATTTGCATTTAGTAATTGACAGCATGTCTCAGATACTCATTTGTGAAGACATTAATATACATAAAATAAAGATATGCAGAAAAGGTGTGTCTAAGGAAAGTGATTATGTGCGGCAAAGCTTGTAACTGCTTTGTGTGTGTTCCTTATGAGCACACCGCCAATCTTACAGAAAACCTGTCAGGATAAACAACCCCCTGTGCAACAGCGTGACTCCTTCCCACAGAGCGAACACACAGACACACGCCGCTTAACATTCTTGTCTTTTCTCTATGCCTCTTTGCTAGATCAGAGGAAAGGCATTGGACACATGCTTGATCATTTGTGAAGAGATGGAGAATATAAAGCGTGTGTATTTGGCTTTGTTTTTAGCATGTTTAATGTACCACACTCTAGTGGGTCTCAGTGTGGATGTATTTCAAATCAGTTAAAGGTATCGTTCACCTAAAAATGAAAATTTTGCCATCATTTACTCAAACTCATGTCGTTCCAAAATTGGATGACTTTTTTCTTGTTCTGCAAAACAGAAGACATTTTTTTCTCTCCATACAATGAAAGTCTGTTGTCACCAAAATAGTTACCAGCATTTTTTAAAATATCTTATTCTATGTTCAGCAGAAGAACTAAAGTCATTAAGGACCCAAAGGTTTGGAAATTACATACAGGTGCAATTGATGACAGAATTTTTCTTTTTGGAACTATCTATTTATTACACCTCATTCTAATCTTGGCTTGACATTGGTCACTGCACTTTTTTTATCACTAAGTGTGCTTTTCTATTTGGGAAAAATAACCATGTATTTGAAACTGAATGCGGTTGGATAAATAATTTCAGAATTTATGCAGAGTTTTGCTGACTATTTTCACATTTTTATGGTTATTGTTGTCTTTTTTACTGTTATCCAATTAAGAGACCCATAAATACAAAAATATTCACACACAAGACTACACATTCGGTTAACTTCCACTTCCCAGCTCCCTCATCTACCTGGAGGCAGATGTCCTCTGAGTCTGAGATGCACTTCTCTCTCTGTCACACACCTGCATACAGAGATTAACCAACTGTGCACATTCCAACAGACATACACATTCATTTCTGTAAAGCTATTTAACATCAGCAGACTCAGTGCATTAATTTGTCCACCATAAATATGCAAACATTAAGTCCCTGTGAAAGATCCATGCACGTTTGTTAGATTAGTACACACACACACATGCACGTGCTCCCTGCGACTGTCCTGAACCTGCCACAGCTAATCTGTCTTCATGGGGAGGAAGAACTCCGGTTGCCTTTCTATAACAACTGGAGCACGCACGAATGCTTTCACAAGCCGCTGGCAATCTATGCGATTCATGCATTTCACTCATGAAAATATGAATGTGACTTTCTAAAAATAGATACACTCTCTTTCACTGTCTAAACGCATTGAGTTGTTTTGTTGTTTTGGTGCGTGTCTTTGTGGAGGCATGCTAAAAATAGGAATGTTTACCCCTGTGCACTCCATAGATTCCTCCTCAAGTGTTGCCTTCTCACCTTGATTACTCATTCACCCGTTCTTTTTTTTTTTTTTAAAGGAGAGCTGAGAAGGAATGAGTGACTTATTTTCATACATTATAGACTGTAGAATGTATTCCCTGACTATTACATGAGAGAAGGGGACAGAAGCGCATTTTTCTGCTCTGTGGTTGTATTAGCATGCGAGTGTGCGTATTTGAAAGTGAGAAGAAGGATGCGTATGAGCTTTTAAATTCCCTGCTGTACTAGCACACTTACATGATGAGCAGCTTTGAGCCGCCCTTTCTCAGTTGTTTATAAACAAACACAAAATTCATACACCTCTGAGGCCATTTTATTGGGTTTGGAATCTTTGAAGAAGTTGGATGTTCTTGGATCCACTTACAGTAGTATTGCATTATTCCAGCAATGAAAGAAGATTAATGTTTTGAACTGCCTCTGGAGCTCCAGTCAAGGTGATTTCATATTCATTCAGTACTTTGATTGCGGTGAAACATCTGGAACTGGCTACAGAAATAAGTGATTCATGATGTCTGGCTCTGAGTGCCCAAGACTCATTTTGGTTGGCAGATTTGCAGTAGCTGTCTAGTCGAAGACTATCACACATGTAAACAAGCGCGCAAGTGCATGCAGTTAGTTAAATGAACTTAAATGTGTAGAGGCTGAATCAGGCATTTGAATAAATGTAAGTTGTTTTAAATTTTGTGGTGTGAGAAACAAGAGGGCGGTTGGATGAAAAGGGCATCCGCTAAGCCTGAGAAACCCCAGCATGAAACTCTGGGACACTGCAGCTGGTACATGCTCGGAGAAAGGTCAAACTGTAGTCAAATGTGTCCACTTAGAGAAGGACAAACTGGACTTACACACACATATAGTGTGGTGTGCGTGGTCATTCTCACACCTTTGAGTGTCTTTGGATGTCTTTGTGTCCGTTTCAGCAGCATGTGTAAATGTGTTTCATTTTTGTCTCTCGGTTGGTGGTACTTTAAAACTCATAAATGCACCCTGACCTTGTTCGTCTGACCATCACCTCTGTGGAATATATTTGACCAATGTTTCTTTAACCTCCAGATTTGTACACTTTCTTACAAAAAACACACATGCTAATGCCTGCCACTGACCATGACCATCATTGTGCATGTCCATATGCCGTTGCTAAACCTTTCAACACCTCAAGACACCACCCACAGTGTTCAAATGAACTGTCCGTCAGAGACAGATGAGCATTTTCGTGTAGCATTCAGATGGCTCTTTTGAATCACATAAAAATAAATCAATAAAATAAAATATAATAAAACAGAATTACATCACCTGACGCACTTTACTATTCTTCTTTAAGCCTATTTGCCTCTTTCTCCTGTTTTGAATTTGTATGAAAACTGCATGGTTTATTCTAAAAAAGGGCATTTTTTAAATTTGTGTAATTTTATTTGAGAATCTAAAATTGTATATAATATTTTGAAGAATTATTTAAAATATAACCCCATATCCTAAATATTTAGTTACAGCCGTGTACAGTTAATATTTAACCATCTATTTATCATCATTAACAGTAAACAGTAAACAAATCATTATTTTAGCCCTATATATATATATATATATATATATATATATATATATATTCAAATGCTGACCGTTTGTTTTACTGTAGTGTAGCACTAAACACTACAAATTGCTAGGTTACAAACTCAAACTCAAACTCGGTTTGGGTCATTTTGGCAGCTGGATTGGGTTAAATGTTTGACCCAACATGCTAAGCTGTATTATTTAAAAAAATCTTATACTGCTGGGTTAAAATTTACCCAAAATGGGTTGTATATTAAAATCAATTTAGTATGAATGACTACAGTAGAATGACTACAGTAACGGGCAACAGTAGTATGTGAGTGAGAAAAAGTGCAGAAAATAAATGGCAAACCTACAATTGAATGAAATTGCTTTTTAAAAGTTAAATGAAAATTTTTGAATAAATAAACAAATTACATTTAAGTATTAAGTTATTTCGTTTATTTTTTCTTCTCTCCTAATTCTCTCTGATGTGGAAGAAATATTTGAGCTAGGTAAACTGTGTTCAGTATATCTCTTCATGTATACTCTATAGCTCTCCATCTCCGCCTCGGGCACCTCCTCCACCTGCTCCGCCACCATTGGTCGGCCCCCTGGAGTCGGTGGATATTCCTCCTCCATGGCTCCTCCCTCCGTCGGCTCCACCATGGGCTGCTAGGGTCCCTCCTGTCGTCTCCCTGGCTCACGCCTCCATCGTCACCTCCCTGGACTCTGTTAGCCGTCCTCCTCCTGGAAGTCCGTCCTCCGCCGAAACCTCCACCTCTCTGCTCTGCCTGCCAGCCCTTTGCCTTCCCCTGTCACCATCTCGCATCCTCTGCTTTGTCCTCCTCCTAGTCCCCCTCCGCCCCGCCCTCTGTTTCTACAGTGCGAGGACGCACCTTCCGGGAGGGGGGAGTAATGTAACACCCCTGTGGACTGTTTGTTGTGGTTTCTTCCCCTGTTGTTGGTTTAGCCCGTTCAATAAGTTAATCACCTCATTGTGCTCACCTGTCTGTCCATCGTTAACTGCCCTATATCTGTTCCTGTCTCTTGTGTTCTAGTTGGTCGGTTATTGTGAATGTTACCCCGAGTGTGTGTCTGTCTCTGCCTTGTTGTCGCTACATTAAATATCCTTCTTTTGAATCCTTGTCGTCCTCGTCATCCTGCCTGCCTCCACACACTGTGACCGTGACACATGGAGATCAAAATTAACTGTGTGATTAAGTATAAAATGGATATCATTGACATTATCAAAATTATAACTTACGGGAAAAAATATATATACAGCATATGTTTAGAGACTTGAGGGTGAGTAAATCCTTTTTTTTTATAAAATTTTTAACAAGTTTACAAAGGCAAACGTTTTATACTTAAAGTGGTGGCAAATACATAACGTGGTGATACATAAAATAAAAGTCAATCACAGGCAATTATCGAAATGAGTAACAATTTTCCAACAAGCTTTTAGCAACAACATCCTCTTAATAATAGGCTAACACAGGTATGACACTTACTAAACGGCTAATTTATCCTTAATCTGCAGATCATTAGCATACAGGCTCATTTAATTCAAAAGCCTGGCAGTAACAACAAGAAAAAATCAACCTCCGACCTTCTCTGGCCTTTTGATTCCCAAACATGTTCTGTTATTTTATCATTAATCACCTGTTCACATTCTCATTGGCACAAGAAAAGGGTTAAAAGAAAACAGATCGTGTTAAAGATTGGACATGCAGTCAGAGGGGCGATTACATCAGCTGAAATACTAATGAAATCGAACCGCTCAAGCATCCAGGCCTGTAGGCCACAGTGACAAAATCTCATTACATTGAAAAGAAGTGCTTTGGTGGGGCTATTTTTTCCTTTGCATCTTCTCACACCTATATCATGATTGTTTATATATTGGCAGTTGGCTTGTGCTTCTAAGAATAAAGCAGGGCTCTTTTCAGAAGCATTTTTTAATAAGTACATACATTCGGTTCAGTTTATGGTTCTTGAACACCTTTTTTCCATCGCAGCATTTTTCCATCAATGCAGATGGAATCCTGTGCTAAACTACTCTGACGGTGATTCTTGCACCGCTACTGAATCTACAGCACCATTTCAAGAGAAATAATGTTACGTTGTGAGAACTGAACAGACAGCGCATTACAACTGATTCCACGCAACAACAAAGTACAATCATTGTAGTTCAATTCACAAAGAAATTAATCAAATAAATGAGCTGCTCTTTTTTAATGAATGGTCAAAAGAACATACAAATGAGTCACAGACAAACTGTTTTCTCAATTTAAAACTGCCTAGCTAACAATTGATTCACTCACTGAGCCACAAGTCACTAATGAGTATTGCAATACTTATCTAAACCATAAAAATGAGCTTTGTTGGTATACATTTATGTACATTGGTTGGTTCAGTGATGTTAAATAACAGTTTTGTCTCGAATAAAACCACTTAAGATTTATTATATACCATTTATGTATTTTTGTTTATAGTATACAGACGTAGAAACATAGGCTACGGAGTCTCGCACATGACATGTGGAAGAAACTAATTGCAGCCACAAATTAAGAATTTGTACTCATGACTTATTATTCATCGCCACGTTTCATTAAATTGTTCTCTGATTTTAATTGAATTGAGGCCACATTGTACTAATTTGTTCCCTTGCTTTGATTTGCTTAAATTGTGGCTATGTTGTACTAATTCTTTCCCTCATTTTTATTTAGTTAATTAAATTTATGCCATGATTTAGCTAAAATAAGTGGAACAAATTAATAAGTCATGGGAACAAATTTTTATTATCTGTACACTATATAAATTTTTTTAATTTATACAAAAATGCATTACCAAAAGTAGTATAATATAATATAAAATTGCTCATAGTTAAGAAACACACCCATACACACACACACAACCCTGCAGGTTATCTTGGTGCCTGCACTCAGGTTTGGGATGTTCACTTTCCTTTACTCTTTATCCTGTTTGTTTACCACTGTCAGCAGAAGTTAAAATAGGGCATAACGTCCTTCAAGCACTTCCTCCTCTTCCCCTATTTTTACTTTTGCTCTCTGTTTGTCCTCTTTGTGTCTTTCACACACAAGCACGTTCACCCCTCAGATCACACATCAACAGGAAACGCCTCACAAACTCCACATTTTTGAAAGCCCAGCGCACACGTTGGTCCATCTTCATTGTCTCAGCGCAACTGAATATCAGTCAGTCAATGCACTGATACTGTGGTAACAGCACTATTATTCTTTATTACGGAGAAATATGCTCTTCTATAAGGCCAATTGGCATAGCATAACAACTGATGTGTGCCACCGAGGTCATGATTAGAGTGAGGAACATGCCAGTGAGACTTGACATGACTAATTTCTTTAATATTATTCAATTAGGTGGAAATTAGGTGGCCACATAGCTGATGTATACCCACGTACTTTATAAAGAGAGATCAGATCTATAGTTAATTATGATTTAACAGCACATCTCTATATAGCTGAGTGACCAAAACCTGGGTCATGGTCATTTGCATTGAGCCACAGCTACGATGTTAAATGCACAATACTGCACAGTTGACCTGTCTATTTATATATTAGTGTAAGTGACAGTTTCTTATTCATTTTCTCCAAGAACTTTAAAAGCATAAGTGATTTTGCATAATGCCTTTTTCTGTTTTGAATAAATTTAGTCTACCTTTATAACCTTTAAAAGAAAGGGCTGCAATCCTCACACAGTCATATCCTTATGTTATTTGCATACCTTTGTGAATGCGTGTGTTGTATGGTTTGTTGTATCATTATTGATTGGCAGGTTTGTGCCCAGAGGAAAAATAACTCACAGAACACCAGGAAATAGGGCAGCTCAGATCTCATGTATGAGAGCAAACATGCTCTCTTGACTGATACACTGTTCCTGATTCACCTTAATCTCAATAAATTCCTAATAAAAGCCTGCAGGTAAAACACTGACATAGTATCAATAAGCCACATACAGTTGTATCAGTTTGCAATTAAAGCTGTTAAGTTAATGTTTTATTTTTTATTGCATAAAAAAAATCTCTCTGCTCTCTGACTCGTCGTACATAGATTCATAACAAAGGATTTTCATAACAAAAATGTATGGTTGATGTACCACCTTCATGCTTTTGTGAGTCTGTAGTCTTCGTTTTGGTGCTTCAATTATTTTTTATTTGTCTGACAATGTTCCATGTATGAGAGAACATGAACAGAGCATTTTCTATTCATGTGTATAAGTGTGAATTAGCATAAACTGCGAGTGTGAGCACGAAGTAAAAGGATGGCACATTAGGGTCACAGTCAAAATTTAGGGGCACAGTTTTTTTGTTTTTTTTGTAAGTATATAACATTCATCAGACATTAAAAACACATAACATTACAAAGATGTACCTGATACTGTAGGAAGTACCAAGTAAGTAAGTATATTATGCCCAAAAATACTGCATTCTCTTTGTTTAAAAATTCAGTAAAAACAGTAATAATGTGAAATATTATTAATATTTAAAATATATTTTTCAAATTTAATTGGTTTCTGTGATGGCAAAGCCGAATTTGAGCTACTTTTTTCCCCCAGGATTCTTTAATGAATAGAAACTTCAACAGAACAGTATTTATTTGCAATAAAAATGATGTATTATTTGTAATAGATATTATACTGTCTTTACTGTCATTGTTGATCAATTTAATGCATCCTTGCTGAATAAAAGTATTATTTTATTGTTACAAATCACCTCAACTACTGTGACAACATCTCTGTGTCTCAAAACAGTAGCTCTAGTTTTACAAGACAGACACTGTAGGTAGCTACAGTACCTTGTTTTAAAACTTGAGAGGTCTAAGTCAAAATCTATTATTCACAGCTGTTACAAAAAATCCCAGTTTCCCCTACTAAATAATCACACAATCCTGTTGACATGCACTCCTGCTGTGTGTCTCTTGCTCCAGAATGGGGATCGGAGTGCCAGGGCTACAATGATTCAAGGGGAGGTCGATTCCTCATTATAGATCCCTACCGAGTGTCACGCTGGTCTCACCTCCACCTTCCACTACAACCTTTTTCAGTTCCAGAGTTGGAAACATTTGCTACTTTGTCACGCCAGAGGGAGTCCACCTCCTCCACACTAGTATCCTCTCCAGGCTCTCTCTGACTCTCTCCTGTTCACCCCATGGTAGCTACAGAGAAGCAACAGCCTCAACCAAAAACCTCAGGATGATGCCCATTTATATGCTGCACTCATCCGCTCAGCGGCTGTCCTGAACTTACCCCATGGATGCACTGTCCCCGCTCCAGACCGCCTACAGCCTCCGGGCGGATCGGAGAGAGAAATCGCCACCACTGTGTGTTGAATATTCCCAACTGTGCCATCTCCACTCATCCTGTTGGCAGGTTTTCCATTTCTCTGGCAGGGATTGAAAACAGACACAGTGTGACCAGTGTGACACACCTCAGAGAGGCTTTTATTTTAAATAATAATTTTATTTTAAATTAAAGTGGCCAAGGGTGAAAATGGAAACAGAAAAAGAGTGGGATGTCCTTATCGTGCTGTTTTATGTTTGGGACATACAGAGAAGTCATTGGTCATAATTTTCCAAGATAATTCCCTTCAAAACTTTCATTACACATATACACATGTAAGTCAGATTTGATTAAATTCAATGGATTTGATTCTGTGTTAATCCTATAACGCCTACTGTATCATGTTTGATTTGCAAATTTCTAAGGCCTCTAAATGATAAATACGGTCAAAGCTTTGATGAAAAAACTTGTACATAATCTATGCCTTCTATTGTTTGATTGATAGTTTATACTTTTTTAGCAAGTAAAATACCTTTTAGTGTAATGCTATACTATAACTTTAACTCTTTTGTTTGGTCTATTTAATATAGTTACCGTTTAGTTGTGTGACCCTTACTGAATGTAGGAAACACAAGTATAATTCTTGTTTTGTAAATAATATTTCAAGATAAACACTTGGACTGAAGAAACTTAGGTTTACCTGATTATCCATACATCACAAAATCACATTAAAATGTAACAAATATAACTTCAGGCTTTTAAGGATCTCTCAATTAATGCAATACAATAAAAACTACAGAGTTTTGTTAATAAAACTGAACATTTAAACAATCTTACTAAGAAACAACTGATATTTATATGCATTTTATTAAAATAGTTTGTTATACTGTTATAAAGATCTAATTTATTTACATACAAACTATGTGAATTTTATCTTATATATATCTGTCTGCGTACAGTAAGTCTGCGTACTGCAGGAACGGATGTGTTATCAGAAAATTGTACAAAATGTAAAATATGGGGGATAAAGGGAAATAAAAATGTCTTTAGTGGACGTGTAACAAGATGGAGTGTTATGATTGGAGGAACCACAACCGGTCACATTCCACTACAATAGTTCCAACGTCACTGCTGTATTGCTGTTACACATTTGACATTTTAAACTTCTGTTCTAAATTTAATAGAAAGGAAACATGAAGAAGACTACTAGAAGTACTAGAAGAATTTCCAGAAAATGTCATTTTATGTGTTAAAGAAATCATAAGATTAGTTTGAAAATCATGCATTCTATAAGCCCAGACAGAATCTACTGACTTTCATATTACATCTGCTGATTTTGTATAAATCCAAAGAATGGATTTATTTTAAATTTTAAAATGTGTTAGCTGTGATGTTATTGGCATCCAAAAACATATTATTTTTGCTGAAAATTATTTACCAAGACATTTGCTAATATTACTGTGAAAATGAGAAATGGCAGCACAAAATATGGAAGAACAAGTCCTGCCTTGTAAATTAAAAAGCAAATTCATTAGAAACTCTTTCTATAGAAAGAATCACTCTTTCTATAGAAATAATTAAAATCATTTTTAATGCTATTTGAGGATAAGAAACAACGTTTATGGGTTGGTTCATATCAGATTTTATTGCTGATTTGTAATGCTATTTAAATGTGAATTTGTCGAGCAGTTTTTGTGATTTCAGTATTTCCCCATTCAAGTAGATAGTAGTTGGTTTTACATGCCTGAAGTAACCAGCAATCACAAAACGCTTTTATAACTTTTCACAACGTTGTATTTTGGTTGCAATTAGGTAATGTTGTAGTACAACGTTTTAAATAAGTTTTTTTTTTTAAAACTCATAGTAGTATGGATAACGTGGTTGACTGGATTAAAGAGTTTAATGGGTTATCTGTTTTAAGTCATTATTCAAATATGAGTGGTGAGGTTGCTGTTTTTTAAGCCAGTATCGTATTATGTAGATGAAATTGTGAAAGGCAGACTGTTAAAAGTTAGAGCTGTTGATGAAAATGTTGTGTTTGTTTTTATTTGTATTTATACTCCATCCACCTATAGAAAGGTTATTGTTTTTAGATACTCTTTGCTCAATGTTAAAAGGTTGCTGTACTGAGGATTTTCTGTTTGTAGGTGGTGATTTTAATTGCACTGAACTTGACATATACAGAAATCATGTTGAACCTCATAAGGCTTCACGCAAGCATTTAATTCACTCGATTGAGAAATATGATTTGTGACATTTGAAGAGTTATGAACGGTAATGAAAGACAATACACATGGGCTCATACACATGCTAATTATATATTGTTGGCTAGATTAGTAATTTTGGATTCTAAGAATGACTCAGGTTGTCCTTTTTATTCTCAAAAAGAGACTGTGTTTCATGCTTTTATGCAACGTTTCAGGCTTAATCCTTTGTTTGCAATGGTGCAAGGAATGTGTAACAAGTTTAACAAATGTTTTTATCCGGAAACATTTATTTTTGGTTTTAAATATGTGCAAAAAGAAGCATGTTAAGTTTCAATTATTGAATTTTATTCTTGGGCAAGTAAAACTGGCAATCTACATGAGTAGGAAAAGTAAAATGGAGCAAATTATAATGTTATTGTCATCTTTAAGACTTTACTTAAGGCAAGAATTTGATTGACTTTAGATTCTACAAAGCTATGAGTGATCTTTCTACTTTTGATTTGATAATGGTGTTTTGTGTACAATTGCTGAAGAGGAATTCTATTTTTGTTTTTAATTTTATGTTTTTTTAAACAAATTGTGGTGTGATTTTGTGAAATAATGTATTGTGGTTATTTGTAATTAAAGTTTTTTTCAAAATCAATCAAATCTCTCTCTCTCTCTCTCTCTGTGGAGTTTGGGGTGTGTGAGTGTCTCACGGGTGAGAAGAGGATTTTTTTTTTCTTTAAATTTTTCTAGTTTTGGGTAAATCTTTTCTGATTCTTATGAGATAGTTAAGGGCAGAATTTTGATTGTACAGGTAGAGTTAATGGGGTTTCCTTTTCTTTCATTAAGCAGAAAGAGTATAATTTTTTACAAAATTATCTAGTGAATTAAAAAATATATATAATCTATGTATGGTTCTTAGGGGAAACTGGAATTGTACTTTAGATTTTACACTAGACCGAAATGGTGAAGAACCTCATCTCCAGTCTGCTAATTCATTAAGCAGTTGTATGAAGGGTGAAACACCCAACAGTGAAGCAATATACATGGGTCAAAGCCTCTCATGACCATATTAGTGCTGCGAGGTTGGATAGGTTTTATATAAGTAAACATAATTCTAATAGAGTTTTAAAAGCTAATATTTTTCAGAATGGCTTTACTGATCATCATTTATGCATGATTGAAATTAGTTTAAAAAAGTCACAGCATTCTAGTTATTATTGGCATTTTAATCTGAAATTATTACATGATTCTGTATTTTGTGAAAAGTTTGGGTTATTTTGGTCTAAATGGCAAGAACAAAAAAGTGACTATGAAGATTTAGTGCAATGATGGGAGGTTGGAAAAGCACAAATAAGATTTTTTTTGCCAGAACTATACAGCTCACTCAAATAGACTTGTAAAGAACACTATTAAAGTACTTGAGAAATTACTGAAAGGAATTATTGGAATTATTAGGAATTGGAAGGAATTATTGATGATAATTCAGAAGAAGTGGAGCAATTAAGAGGAAAAAAGACTGTTTTGGCATCTCTGTTCAATTAAAGAGCAAAAGGGGCTTTGATAAGAGCCCGTTTTTCTTCAATACGAGGAATATACGCTCCAAGTTCATATTTTTTCAACTTGGAGAAGAAAGAAAACTTATGCTACATTTGAAATGAGAAACCATGAAAAATACTTCTATACTGATTTATTCAAAGCAAGAGACTGTGACATTAATTGCATGGATGACCTACTAAAAAATTTGCCAAAGCTCACTGATGATCAGAGACAATGGCTTGATGTGGACATTCAACTAGACGAAATATCAGAGGCTGTAAAGAAACTCTGTAATGGTCGGTCTCCTGGGATCGATGGACTTCCCTCCAAATTTTTATAAGCAATTCTGGACTCTTTTAAAAGAGGATATACTTGACGTTTTTAGAATTTCTCATAGGAAAAATGAACTGCCGACAAGTTGTAGAAGAGCGGTTTTATCTTCATTATCTAAGAAAGGTGACCTTGGATTGTTAAAGAACTGAAGACCGGTAGCCTTACTGTGCCCTGATTATACAATTCTTGCTAAGTGTCTTTCAAATCATTTAAAAAAATTTTTTAGAGTATGTTATTAATGATTTTCAAACTTATTGTGTGCCAAAAAGAACAATAATTAGCAATCTTTTTCTTGTGCGTGATGTAATGAATTTAGCAAATGCTAGTAATGGGGATGTAGATTTTCTGTCAATTGATCAAGAGAAAGCTTTTGATAAAGTTGATCATCTTTATTTATTTGAAACTCTTAAAACTTAAGAATTTTATTTCTTGGATTAAACCGTTATACACTGGAGCTTCTGCATTGGTAAAGGTTGGAGGTGGGCTAAGTTATCCAGTGTTAGTTCATAGAGGTATAAGACAAGGCTGTCCTTTATCAGGACAGTTGTACTCTTTGGCAATTGAACATTTACTATACAAACTTAGGGAGAAATTGCAGGGTTTTTTAGTAAACGGTTGTGAAAATAGACCAATTACTATTTCTGCCTATGCTGATGATATAACTGTTTTTATAAGAAGTAATACAGACGCTTTGAATTTAACAAATGTTTTAAACATTTCGAGAAGACCTCATCAGCCAAAGTAAATTGGGAAAAGCGTGAAGGACATTTACCAGGAAAATGGCAGGGGAGGACCCCTCCTGTGCTTCCCGGGGGGAGTTAAATGGGGAAGAGAGGGTTTGAAGATGTTGGGAGTGTTTTTAGGAACAGAGCAATATAGGCAAAAAAACTGGGAGTGTATGGTGGAAAAAAGGTGTGACCGTTTGTCTCTATGGTCGTGGGTGCTACCTCAGCTATCTTATAGGGGTACGGTATTGTTCACGAATAATCTGGCTGCATCTACATTATGGCATAAAATGAATATTATGGATCCCCCAGAAAGTATTGTTAAACAGCTACAATGCAAGTTAATTGACTTTTTCTGGGATGGACAGCATTGGAAAAAAATCTGTTGTAATTTTCCTACCTATTCAAGAGGGAGGACAAGGCCTGATAGACATTGAGAACAGAATAAAGACGTTCAGACTTCAAGCAGCACAAAGATTGCTGTATGCAGAACCATGCTGGGTTGATACAGCGCGTACTGTGTTGAGAAAAATGAATGGTTTCAACTATGATGTGCAACTGTTTTTGATTAAACTGGCTAACATGGATTTGAGGGATGTTTCTCCATTCTACAAAACAGTTTTGAGAGCATGGACTTCAGTTTTTAAAGTCAAGAGGGATCTCTCAAATGTTGGACTTTGGACAGAGAATGAACCTCTTTTTAATAATCCGCTGAAACCAGCACAGGTACTGGAGTCCAGGAGCATACAGAATGTAATGGCAAGAGCGGGGTGTGCAAGAGTTGCTGACTTAAAGCGGTCTTATGATGCTATTTTAAAGATAATTATTTTGTGTATTTGGTGTAACAGAATATGTTGACATGCTTTAATGTTAAAAAAATGTTTCAGCTTCACGGATGAATAAGGCTGTTGTGATCTTTCTAAAGGAACAGAACTTAACCAGTCTGTTGGTTGAGAGCGGCATTTGGGTGAGTGGCGTTTATACTGTCATCGAGCCGTATAGCAATCTCGAATTGTCCCCCTTTCATACCAAATCATGATATTGAAAAGGAATTGCTGAGATTTTGGAAAATAGCTAGTGGAATTAAGATGGTTCCACTAGGATGTAAAAACGAGTCACTGAAACATGTTACGTCTTTTAGACGTCAAGTGTTTATGTTTTTAGATTCAGCGGTTCTTGACATTTCTTTGAGTCCTGTACGAAGGCAAGTCCTATATGCTTTATGCAAGTACTGGAAGTTTAAAGTGTTTTGAATGCGGTGAAATAGGACACAAAAAAAATGCGTGCCCTCATAAAACGAACACTGAAAATAATCAGTTGGAAAATGAAATGGCAGGGCCGAGTGGGTCAAAAGAGAATGATGGGGGGAAAGACAGCACAGGTAAGAATTTAGATGAAACTGAAAAGAATGAAACACAGAATTATCAGGATGAAAACTGTGAAGAAACAAATGTAAAAAATTGTGATACTGGAAGTGAGAGAGTTGAGGAAGCTGAGGTGAATGCTGCTCAATGTGAAGATGAAACTGGAAACAGTAATAATCATAAAGGTACTGCTGAGGTTGTTGATAGAGATGATGAAAAGGAGGAGATGGATGATGATGATGATAGTCTTTCAGAAATGTCTGACATTATTTCTCAGAGTGGTGATGATCAGTTATACACAGTTAAAGAAATTATTGACGTCCTGGATGAAACTTTTGGAAAGACTTTTGATGTCAAAACTTTTTTTCCTGATGTTGAAAGATTCTTGAGATTGGCAGTTAAAATACAGAAGAGTGTAGGATTTGAAGAATTGAGTAGAAGGAAAAGATTTAGACTGAAAAAAATTGTGACAAAATTACGAAAAGGAAAAAAATGGGTTAAAAAGTAATATAAGTAATGGTTAAGCCACAAGGGGTGCTTGTTTGTCTTTCTATTCGTTCTCTTTTTATGGAGAGCTTAAAGATGGGGACAATTAATATTAATGGCGGAAGGAATTATAGAAAAAGAACCGCTTTATATGAATTGATTCAAAATAAACATGTGGATATAATTTTTTTTTGCAAGAAACCCATAGCGATTTAAGTAATGAAATAGAATGGAAAATGTGGTGGGAGGGTAAGATCTTTCTAAGTCATGGCTCTAATCTAAGTGGAGGTGTTGCAATTTTGTTTTCCAAAAAGCTTAATATGACTAATATATCTTCTTATGAGATAGTTAAGGGCAGAATTTTGATTGTACAGGTAGAGTTAATGGGGTTTCCTTTTCTTTCATTAAGCAGAAAGAGTATAATTTTTTACAAAATTATCTAGTGAATTAAAAAATATATATAATCTATGTATGGTTCTTAGGGGAAACTGGAATTGTACTTTAGATTTTACACTAGACCGAAATAGTGCAGAACCTCATCCCCAGTCTGCTAATTCATTAGGCAGTATTATAAGAAAATATGATTTATTTGATGCATGGAGGGTGAAACACCCAACAGTGAAGGAATATACATGGGTCAAAGCCTCTCATGATCATATTAGTGCTGCAAGGTTGGATAGGTTTTATATAAGTAAACCTAATTCTAATGGAGTTTTAAAAGCTAATATTTTTCCAAATGGTTTTACTGATCATCATTTATGCATAATTGAAATGAGTTTCAAAAAGTCACAGCATTCTAGTTATTATTGGCATTTTAATCTGAAATTATTACATGATTCTGTATTTTGTGAAAAGTTTGGGTTATTTTGGTCTAAATGGCAAGAACAAAAAAGTGACTATGAGGATTTGGTGCAATGGTGGGAGGTTGGAAAAGCACAAATAAGATTTTTTTTGCCAGGACTATACAGCTTACTCAAATAGACTTGTAAAAAAAAAACACTATTAAAGTACTTGAGAGAGAAATGACTGAAATTGAAGAAGGAATTATTGAAGAGAATTCAGAAGAAGAGGAGCAATTAAGAGGAAAAAAGTCTGTTTTGGCATCTCTGTTCAATGAAAGAGCAAAAGGGGCTTTGATAAGAGCCCGTTTTTCTTCAATACGAGGAATATACGCTCCAAGTTCATATTTTTTCAACTTGGAGAAGAAAGAAAACTTATGCTACATTTGAAATGAGAAACCATGAAAAATACTTCTATACTGATTTATTCAAAGCAAGAGACTGTGACATTAATTGCATGGATGACCTACTAAAAAATTTGCCAAAGCTCACTGATGATCAGAGACAATGGCTTGATGTGGACATTCAACTAGACGAAATATCAGAGGCTGTAAAGAAACTCTGTAATGGTCGGTCTCCTGGGATCGATGGACTTCCCTCCAAATTTTTATAAGCAATTCTGGACTCTTTTAAAAGAGGATATACTTGACGTTTTTAGAATTTCTCATAGGAAAAATGAACTGCCGACAAGTTGTAGAAGAGCGGTTTTATCTTCATTATCTAAGAAAGGTGACCTTGGATTGTTAAAGAACTGAAGACCGGTAGCCTTACTGTGCCCTGATTATACAATTCTTGCTAAGTGTCTTTCAAATCATTTAAAAATTTTTTTTAGAGTATGTTATTAATGATTTTCAAACTTATTGTGTGCCAAAAAGAACAATAATTAGCAATCTTTTTCTTGTGCGTGATGTAATGAATTTAGCAAATGCTAGTAATGGGGATGTAGATTTTCTGTCAATTGATCAAGAGAAAGCTTTTGATAAAGTTGATCATCTTTATTTATTTGAAACTCTTAAAACATTTGGTTTTGGAAAGAATTTTATTTCTTGGATTAAACCGTTATACACTGGAGCTTCTGCATTGGTAAAGGTTGGAGGTGGGCTAAGTTATCCAGTGTTAGTTCATAGAGGTATAAGACAAGGCTGTCCTTTATCAGGACAGTTGTACTCTTTGGCAATTGAACATTTACTATACAAACTTAGGGAGAAATTGCAGGGTTTTTTAGTAAACGGTTGTGAAAATAGACCAATTACTATTTCTGCCTATGCTGATGATATAACTGTTTTTATAAGAAGTAATACAGACGCTTTGAATTTAACAAATGTTTTAAACATTTCGAAAAGACCTCATCAGCCAAAGTAAATTGGGAAAAGCGTGAAGGATATTTACTAGGAAAATGGCAGGGGAGGACCCCTCCTGTGCTTCCCGGGGGGAGTTAAATGGGGAAGAGAGGGTTTGAAGATGTTGGGAGTGTTTTTAGGAACAGAGCAATATAGGCAAAAAAACTGGGAGTGTATGGTGGAAAAAAGGTGTGACCGTTTGTCTCTATGGTCGTGGGTGCTACCTCAGCTATCTTATAGGGGTACGGTATTGTTCACGAATAATCTGGCTGCATCTACATTATGGCATAAAATGAATATTATGGATCCCCCAGAAAGTATTGTTAAACAGCTACAATGCAAGTTAATTGACTTTTTCTGGGATGGACAGCATTGGAAAAAAATCTGTTGTAATTTTCCTACCTATTCAAGAGGGAGGACAAGGCCTGATAGACATTGAGAACAGAATAAAGACGTTCAGACTTCAAGCAGCACAAAGATTGCTGTATGCAGAACCATGCTGGGTTGATACAGCGCGTACTGTGTTGAAAAAAATGAATGGTTTCAACTATGATGTGCAACTGTTTTTGATTAAACTGGCTAACATGGATTTGAGGGATGTTTCTCCATTCTACAAAACAGTTTTGAGAGCATGGACTTCAGTTTTTAAAGTCAAGAGGGATCTCTCAAATGTTGGACTTTGGACAGAGAATGAACCTCTTTTTAATAATCCGCTGAAACCAGCACAGGTACTGGAGTCCAGGAGCATACAGAATGTAATGGCAAGAGCGGGGTGTGCAAGAGTTGCTGACTTAAAGCGGTCTTATGATGCTATTTTAAAGATAATTATTTGGTGTATTTGGTGTAACAGAATATGTTGACATGCTTTAATGTTAAAAAAAACACATTCTTTTTCAAATACTGTACATTATTGTAGGTCCTCTATGCCCCGCCAAACACGTAATTTTCAACAAAGCCCCCTCCTTTGACAAGCGCAGTCTGCTCTGATTGGCCAGCTGAACCAGTGCATTGTGATTGGCCGAACACCACAAGCACGTGTCGGAAATGTAACGCCCCTAACCATAATCGCGAGCTTCAGCTTTCAAAATAAATATCAAGACAGTTAATAATGTCGTTAGTTTTACCATCAGTTCAAGCCCGAAAGGGCAACAGAGTCACGTGACAGACACAGTGATGATGCAGTACACAAGCCGCGGTTAAGACAGCTGACGTGCTATGATTTCTGACAGGCAGTTCACTCTCCTGTGATGTGACCCTGTTCCCCTCACACACATACATGACGCGTTACTCTGCACTGCGCAAAACTCCACATTTGAACAGTCAATAGCAAATACTTAAACTAATAACAAAACATACTTACAGTCGCTGATTCAGAAGCGCCAGATTGTCATAGCAAAGTCGGAATTGACCCTTTTTTTTTTAAATAGCCTTTGTGCACAGCCAGCCTCGTACTCTCCTAGGTTCAAACTGTCATCCATAAAATGCGTTGCACAAATTCAAACATCTGGGTTGTGCTGTTCTGTTGTAAATAAATCTTAACCAATGAGTCCTAATTGCATCTACTTCCAGAAGGCCAAATAAAGTGCTTTTGCTTTCGCACTGAAACACACACTGTCTCCCTGACATGGCTGCATCAACACTACTGCTGTTCCTGAAACCACACCTTCTTTC
>NW_015506015.1:28443-35427 GCF_001515645.1 Sinocyclocheilus grahami
GAACGAGGCATTTTAGGTAGGCGTGGTTGACTTAACTTTTATAAAGAATATCTCTTTGGATTTGAGACTTTAGTCTTTGCAACTTTACAGATCTTCTTTATGCACCAAGAGCTTGTAACACTCCAAAGAAAAAAGGAAAACTTGAAATCGCATCATATGACCCCTTTAAAGAATGGTGCTGGTGGAAAAGTCCACAGGAAATGTACAATATGACAGGCATCAAGTGTATGAGGATTGCAAAGAGAATAATAGACAGAATTGTTTCAACATTACCTTCTGTCTTCAGACAAAGCCCAGAGGAAAATGAAGTTCCTGAAATGGAACAGAGGGAGTCATTTTCCCCAAGTGGAAATTTCAGCAGCGGTGGATGCAGAGCTAGAGGAAGGTTCAATTCTAAATTTCAGGACTCCTGTGCTGGAAGCTTTTGAGACCGTTTCAAAAAAGGCACTAAATAATATTTGTGTGAAAGTGTCTTACTACAACGTACTCAAAGATTGCAAAGAGACAAAGTGGTCAGATTTGCTCGGGCCAGACTCATCCCCTAGTGGCTGCTGGAGGTCCCTGTACAAACCTCCTATAGAGAAACACACTGTGGATCTCCAATAAAGGGTTGTCCATTGGGAGACAAAGCCCAGAGGAAAATGAAGTTCCTGAACTTCCAAGTGGAAATTTCAGCAGCGGTGGATGTAGAGCCAGAGGAAGGTTCTATTCTAAATTTCAGGACTCCTGTGCTGGAAGGTCTTGAGACCGTTTCAAAAAAGGCACTATATAATATTTGTGTGAAAGTGTCTCAGTACAACGTACTCAAAGATTGCAAAGAGACAAAGTGGTCAGATTTGTTCGGGCCAGACTCATCCCCTAGTGGCTGCTGGAGGTCCCTGTACAAACCTCCTATAGAGAAACACACTGTGGATCTCCAATAAAGGGTTGTCCATTGGGCGGTAGCTACAAACAGACATGTGGCACACATTGACCCCACATTGAGGGAAAGAATGCCCTTTTTGTGGTACTGATGAGTCAATAGATCATTTGTTTTTAAATTGTTTAAGTTTAAGAGGGTTGTTTCAGATCTTAGACGGGTGGGTTAGAGATTTGGGGGTACATTTTAATAATGAATTATTCATTTTTGGACCAAAATATGTTGCATCAGACAGGAAAAACATCGTGTTAATCAATTTTGTGATAGGAGGAGCAAAGATGGCAATGGTTAACACGGAAAAGGAAATTGAAAGGAGAGGTGGTAGTAGGTCCTGAGGTGGTTTTAAAGGCTCTTATAGCAAATATAATCAAGGCAGGGTTTGCATATTTTAAACTGACAAATAACCTGGACAGATTTATTGAAATTTGGGCTTTGAATGAGGTTTTGTGCACAGTGGATTATGATAATGAACTGGTATTAAATTAATGATGGGTTTTTGTGACTGTTAAACATGTTTAAATGAGGATTGTAAAAAAAAAAAATAATTTGCATAATTTATGTGAAACTATCTATGGTTTTTGTGTGGGTATATATGCGTATTTGCATTTGAAAGAATAAATATATGTATGTGTTTTTTTTGTAAATGTAAAAGATTGGTTACAGTTAAATATTGGTTGAGGTATATCTATACAGTGTAATTTATACATAAAGGTGTGTTAAATGTCTCTCTCTCTCTCTCTCTTTCTCTCTGCCTGCTAATCTCCATATAAGCACTCTCTGATCCACTTTCTCTCCCCTCTCTTCTCATGAGGGCATGAACAGACTGATGGGATAAAATGAAGCAGAGGGGAGAGGAGGACGGAGACAGTGAAAGCCAGACACACAGTGCGAGCATGTCAGCAGTTTAAGTCCAAACTGTCTCCTGAGAAATGACTATATCAGCTTATAGGAGGCTCAAAGAATATCAGATGAACAGCTGACTTCTCAGACACAGCGTACAGGAAAATGTACTGAAAGATTATTGCAGCATCTGATAAAAATAGCCTAACGGGATAAAGTAAATGAATATGAGCACTTTTTGAACAATCATGTTTGAACAATCATGTGACGTCTTTGAACCTTTTTTTTGTGCCCACAGACTCTCAAAAGTTGAGTCTAAATATAGGAATATTTACCTCTACACTCAAACTCCCCCCCCTTCCCCCCCCATTTCATAAGACTTAGAGGTTTAACTAAAAATGTAAATATCTTTACTTGGGAGTCTTCAAGTGAGGTTAAAAAGAACATAAAACAATAACAATATCTTTGTGCTAAAACTGCCTACACACACACACTAAAAAGTGGTATCCTCCAATTGTTTCCTACTGAACATGGTTTATTTCTGTTTGCTTTCTTTCTTTTTTCTTTCTTTTTCTAAGAATCAACCATTTATTTTGGTGCCGTAACACAAGTAATACTTTACGTAATGTGTCCCCTCATAGATTTATGAAAAAGAGATACATTTTAATGGTTCTCCAAATAAAATGTTAACATGTTAACAAAATATCCAATTAAAAATGTTACCATGCTGTACAAAAGTCTTTAGACCAGAGAGCCATAGTTTGATTACCTTTGAGAGAGCCCTTGATGACCTTTAATTTGGTTTTTAGATGTTTTGGTATATTTTTGAGAATACATATTAGTGCTGGGCAACGATGAATCACTATTAATCACATCCAAAATAAACATTTTTGTGTACATAATATATATGTGTGTGTACTGTGTATATTTATTATGTATATATAAATACACACACATTCCTGTATTTAAGAAAACTATGTTATGTTTATATTTTAAATATTTATATATAATATAAATTATATGAATATAAATATATACATGTAATTATTTTCAAAATATGTACTGCATGTGTGTGTCTTTATATATACATAATAAATATACACAGTACACACACATATATTATATAACTGTATTTAAGAAAACTATGTTATGTTTATATTTTAAATATTTATATATAATATAAATTATATGAATATAAATATATACATGTAATTATTTTCAAAATATGTACTGCATGTGTGTGTCTTTATATATACATAATAAATGTACACAGTACACACACATATATTATATAAACTAATTTTTTTATATTTTGGATGCGATTAATTGCAATTAATCGTTGCCCAGCACTAATATATATATACCGGTATTTATATACATATATACAGAGTTCTGGCATGAAACTCTAGATGGCGCAGTCCGATAGGTCTAGCTCAATCTGACCTGGTGACATCATTGTCACATGGTAGCTGATTGGTTCTCTCCTGTATCGGTAGCCAATGAGCTTACTGCTTAATATTCAAATACCTGGCTTTTGTTTGCTGTAGCAGTTTTGCAGCACACTTTAGAGCAACTTAAATCAACATCTAAGATAAGTGAATGCTCTTTTAATCCATATTGCTGTGTTTATTTGCGTGGTCTGTTCATCTTCATGTGTGTGGATACAGGCATGTCCACTGATGCAGCAGTTTATCCTTAAATTCAGTGGCATGCATATATTGGCTTGTATTGTTTGTGTAACATGTCTCCTGCTTTGTGGGGGATTATTCATATGTGTTATATGTGCAGCAGCAGCAGTATTTCTTACATGCTTACAGGAGCATGTTGTGGATGTACATAAAAGCATATGGGTTTGGAGTGATGAGTAATTAACTACAAAATTGTCTTTTTTGGGTGAGCTATTTCTTTAAGCCTCAGAGCTGTGTAATTTGTTGCACCTGATCTGAGTTTCACACCCGGCTGCTTTGGAGCTGCATTTGCAGCCTCCTGCGGGAGCCTAACAACTCGCCAGCCTTCAAAGAACTGCATTTAGACTAACTGATGGGATGAGACACGACAGCGAGAGTTCAACTTCTGTGTCCTTCACTCCATCTCTCTCTCGCACGCTTCTCTCACACATGCTCTCTCTTTTTGCTGAATCAAGGTGCAATCTCATTAGAATGTCTTTTCTATTTGCTTTCATTTATACGCACATAAAACCATGTGAGTGGAACCTCAAGAACATGGATTCAGGTTTAAGTTTGTTGAACACTAACGAGCACAAAGGCTAATTCAATGCAAATGTTTAAATTTTTATCTTGGCTCAATACTAAAAAAAAAAAAGAAGATTTTTGTGGGTCTTAAACCGTTCTCTCTTTCTTTTGAATTGTTTATTGGGATTGAAACGCAGATGCCCCTCACAGTTCTGACAGGAGGCACTTCACTCTGAAAGCTCTTGGATAACTTTATCCTTTATCTCTTTTCTATTTGCTTTCATTTATACGCACATAAAACCGTGTGGAACCTCAAGAACATGGATTCAGGTTTAAGTTTGTTGAACACTAACGAGCACAAAGGCTAATTCAATGCAAATATTTAAATTTTTATCTTGGCTCAATACTAAAAAAAAAAAGAAGATTTTTGTGGGTCTTAAACCGTTCTCTCTTTCTTTTGAATTGTTTATTGGGATTGAAACGCAGATGCCCCTCACAGTTCTGACAGGAGGCACTTCACTCTGAAAGCTCTTGGATAACTTTATCCTTTATCTCGTATATGCTTACAGTCGATCAGCTCTGCAGCTATAACCTCTCAAAGACAGATGGCGAAACTGGAGATTGTCAGAAGGAAAGCATTTAGAATCATAAGCATTTAATCGGTTTAGATCTCACAAGTTACTCAAAAGCTTGATAAAAACATGTTTGCTGTTAGTCAGTATCTAGGACCGAAGGCAATTTCATCACAGCTTTCTCAGCAACATCAGGCAAGTTATTGTTGGAGAAAATTATTAAATATATAAAGTAAGTGTAGCCAGTTCATGGAAAATGGCAGCAATATTCAAAATACCAGGTAACACAAAGTCATACAAGAAATACTGACAAGTCAAAAAAATGTAAGCAAATTAATATTACACACCATTAAATAAATGGCCTGAATATTATGCTGATTTATCAGTCTGTTAATGAATCAGATAAATTGTTTAGTGATTACAATTGCTGTGATTTAGAGATTTAGTTCATAGTGCAGATAGTCCTTCAATCCTGAAATTCTTGGATAAAAGCCCAGAGTAATTGGCCGCTTACTGGGAGCTGCTGACTGGAAACATCTGTAGAGGAGGTGAACTGTCCACTGATTGACAATCACATAGGAGTGAAGCAAAGGAAGCGTCAGGGAATAAAACGAGGTACAGTCAGCTCTTTTAGCTATTTGTTTCTAATTGTTCCATTTCTTTTTCTCACCTTCATTTCTTTCTCTAAATGAGCTGTGCTCTCTCAGGTGAATTGTTTCCTTTAAAGCAGTGGTTCTTGACTGTCTTTGCTTAGATCCAAGTGCCATTCAAACAATACTTTTCCCCACCTTGTTTACTTAAAATCAAACCTTGGAATTTATTAATATTAACATGAAATGTGCAGGCCCAACCATTTGAAAGATAATTAATATAATATACAGTATGCCAGTGGTTCTTGACTGGTTAGTCACAATCTAAATATGGATTCTAATAGGGTTTTCTAATAGGAAAAACGAGGCTAAAGGTAAATAATGCAATGAAGCAAACCATATAATTGTGCATTTTGCAGGACCACAAAATAAATCAACTGTTAAATAGGGTGTAACTGTCAACATAGTTTGGGCTGACCCCCATGTGTTTATGAAAGTAATGGTTATCAAGTTAAGGTGCGTGCAAAAGCTGAATAAAACATGCCATAGGTAATGGCTTAATATATTGTGTAATTGTAATAATACATTGCAAATAAATATTTTTGCCTTTTTATATTTGTCAGTGTAGTCCAGGGGTGTCAAACGCAATTCCTGGAGGGCCGGAGCCCTGCAGAGTTTAGATTCAACCCTAACTAAACACACCTGATCCAACTAATCAAGTCGTTGAGGCTTATTTGAAAACGTCTCGGTTACGTATGTAACCCTCGTTCCCTGAAGGAGGGAACGGAGACGTCACGTCGGAGGACCGACGAAATTGGGATCTCGCTTAGAGGGACCAATCTACTTCGAGTGTAAACTAAACGAGCCAATGCACATTGGCATGCGATTATTGCATCCAGCTGCTGCTGATCACAGCGTGAGTATAAGTAGGCAGCAGGTGCAGCGCATATTCAGGTTTTCGCTGAGGAGCCGAGCCGGTGACCCGGCCGCTCAGCGGTGGTACAGGAGCTGTGGCGACGGGACGTGACGTCTCCGTTCCCTCCTTCAGGGAACGAGGGTTACATACGTAACCGAGACGTTCCCTTTCAGTCGGTCACTCTCGACGTCACGTCGGAGGACCGACGAAATTGGGATCCTACCAAAGGGCCACAGCTACTGCCCCTTCCAGTGTCCTGTGGAAGCCACCTGCGCCCCTATTTTTTGGCGTAGGCCCGGGCTTCTTCACAAGAGGACCAGCTACTGCTGTAATGGCACTACCCAATGAGTAAGACTGGATAACACTGGGAAAACGTACCCGTTCTACTTGGAACAGGGGCGTTACGGAAGCTCGAACCTTCCCGAAGGAGGTTTCGGAAGCAATACACATATGAACATCCCTTAGGTGCATATGGAAGAATGGAGGTGATTGAACCCACTTGGAATGGCAGAAGTCTGCCGGGGAAACACGGGCTCAAGGCTATACCGTGGACTTTACACATATGAGATCCACTTAGGTCTTACATATGGAACCCAGCCTCCTACCGGTTCTCGAGGATTCAGCGAGTGAAGGCCTGGCGCCGGACGCTCCACCACGTCTGGCTGCCGAGGGGACGGAGGAACTCAACAGGGTCTGCTGTATGGACTCTCTGGAGTGGTTTTGCAAGCCGACCCGAAGCCGGGGCCTCTCAGTGCTTCTACCCGTTTGAGGTGAGAACACAGGAGGATACCGGCTCCACACGAAGGCTATAGAATCTAGCGAATGTGTTAGGGGTCGCCCAGCCCGCAGCCCTACAGATATCTGCCAGCGAGGCGCCACGAGCCAGCGCCCAGGAGGATGCAACACCTCTAGTGGAGTGAGCTCGCAACCGGAGCGGGCAGGGCACACCCTGTGC
>NW_015506015.1:39449-40405 GCF_001515645.1 Sinocyclocheilus grahami
CCTAATCAAACACACCTGAACAAGCTAATCAAGGTCTGAAGGGTTATTAGGAAGCTACAGGCAGGTGAGTTTTAATTAGGGTTGGAGCTGTACTCTGCAGCGCTGCGGCTCTCCAGGACCGGAGTTCGCCACCGCTGCCCTATGGTATTAATATATTGGCCAAACTATTGATTTGCCTCAGACGGAGGCTCTGCACCAAAGGCCCTGCTTTCCTATTGCATCAGTGCTGTAGAGCATCCTTGGGCATTCAGTCACAAGTATTACAGAACTGGAGGGGAGCATTGATCTAGCGATCATGTTAAGGTAACCTACTTTAACTAAAGTTTAATTCACAGAAGTAACCACATGGGGAAAAAACACAATAGTTCATTATATTTATATTTAGTGAAAGACAATTCTTTTAGAATGCTTGAAAGAAAATAAAAGGATTCCTATATAATGAATGGACAATAATAATGTGGAAAAAAAGAGAATAATAATGTGAATAAAATAATAACAATGTGAGGAAGAAAAAAAACAATTATACATATAACAATGTAGGTATATGCAGATTACAAAAATGGTAAAAAATCAATTTCTTCATTAACTCCCGGAGCTTATGAATCCAAAAAGTCTCTCGTTGTAGAAGCTGTTTCTGTCTGTTT
Organism: Sinocyclocheilus grahami; assembly: GCF_001515645.1. Taxonomy (NCBI): domain Eukaryota; kingdom Metazoa; phylum Chordata; class Actinopteri; order Cypriniformes; family Cyprinidae; genus Sinocyclocheilus; species Sinocyclocheilus grahami. Next base: position 40,094 of record NW_015506015.1, read on the forward strand.
CCACCTCTTATTGAACATGGGATAGATTCAATTCCAATCACTTTAAAGGGGTCATATGATGCGATTTCATTTTTTCCTTTCTCTTTGGAGTGTTACAAGTTCTTGGCGCATAAAGAAGATCTGAAAAGTTGCAAAGACTAAAGTCTCAAATCCAAAGAGATATTCTTTATAAAAGTTAAGAGTTAACCCCGCCTACCTAAAACGGCTCATTCTAACACGCCCCCACATGTCTACGTCACTATGTGGGAAGATTTGTTTAACGCCGCCCAAATGTTCACACAAAGAAAGAAGGCGTAACTTTTATTCTCGCTG
>NW_015506015.1:41975-63366 GCF_001515645.1 Sinocyclocheilus grahami
CCTGGAGCAGTCAATTTCTACTACATGACATTAATCATAACCTTCATGGTCATCATTACGAATCCCCTATGGCAGGGGTGGCGAACGTCAGTCCTGGAGAGAGCCGCAGCCCTGCAGAGTTTTGCTTCAACCCTAATCAAACACACCTGAACAAGCTAATCAAGGTCTGAAGGGTTATTAGGAAGCTACAGGCAGGTGAGTTTTAATTAGGGTTGGAGCTGTACTCTGCAGCGCTGCGGCTCTCCAGGACCGGAGTTCGCCACCGCTGCCCTATGGTATTAATATATTGGCCAAACTATTGATTTGCCTCAGACGGAGGCTCTGCACCAAAGGCCCTGCTTTCCTATTGCATCAGTGCTGTAGAGCATCCTTGGGCATTCAGTCACAAGTATTACAGAACTGGAGGGGAGCATTGATCCAGCTATCATGTTAAGGTAACCTACTTTAACTAAAGTTTAATTCACAGAAGTAACCACATGGGGAAAAAACACAATAGTTCATTATATTTATATTTAGTGAAAGACAATTCTTTTAGAATGCTTGAAAGAAAATAAAAGGATTCCTATATAATGAATGGACAATAATAATGTGGAAAAAAAGAGAATAATAATGTGAATAAAATAATAACAATGTGAGGAAGAAAAAAAACAATTATACATATAACAATGTAGGTATATGCAGATTACAAAAATGGTAAAAAATCAATTTCTTCATTAACTCCCGGAGCTTATGAATCCAAAAAGTCTCTCGTTGTAGAAGCTGTTTCTGTCTGTTTCCACCTTTTATTGAACATGGGATAGATTCAATTCCAATCACTTTAAAGGGGTCATATGATGCGATTTCATTTTTTCCTTTCTCTTTGGAGTGTTACAAGTTCTTGGCGCATAAAGAAGATCTGAAAAGTTGCAAAGACTAAAGTCTCAAATCCAAAGAGATATTCTTTATAAAAGTTAAGAGTTAACCCCGCCTACCTAAAACGGCTCATTCTAACACGCCCCCACATGTCTACGTCACTATGTGGGAAGATTTGTTTAACGCCGCCCAAATGTTCACACAAAGAAAGAAGGCGTAACTTTTATTCTCGCTGCAGTATTGTTGCCGCCGCCATGTCGTGAAGAGCTGTGTGTTTCGTTGTGAAAGCGAAACTACTTTGTTTGGTCCTGGAAGAGTAGACTACAATGCCAGCAGTTCTGACTCGCAGTCTGTTAGTACGTTTTCATTTAAAGGATTTGCCACTGATGATTCAAATGCGAGTTTTGGGCAGTGTAGAGTAGCACTTGTTGTTTGTTATTTCTCTGATCACAAATGCAGACAGGATTGTATGTTTACGCGGCGTGATACAATGCAATGCATAAAAAGACAGTATAAGTCATTATCAGTAATTATGTCCCTACTGGATGCACCAAATGCCTAGTTTGTAATGGGTTTTAATGTTTTCGTCTTGTCACTCTGTCCGGGACATGGCATCAACAGTATGGTAAGGGGTGTAACATGTCCGTCACACGCTTGAGGTATTCGGCCAATCACAACTGACTGGATCACAGCACACCTCGCTTTTTCAGACCGATGAGATTTGTAAAAATCGGTGCGTTTCAAAAATGCGGGGCATAGAGGAGAAACAATGTACAGTATGTGGAAAATGTTTTTTTTTTTTTACTTTAAACCGCATAAAAACATTTCTTTACACCAAATACACAAAATAATGTTCTTTTTAGCAGCATCATATGACCCCTTTAAGGGAACTCTCAGTGACATGACCCACCTCATTATAATGCCTTGCCATAGGATACAACATGTTCAATCACTCTTAAACGCAATTTCCTCTTTGTTTGACCTACTGTGCATAAAAATATCCACACTCATGTTCTAGACTATAGACTACATACGAGGAATTGCAATTAATAAAATACTTAATTGGATATACTTTCCCAGAAGACACATCAGTAAAAATATTAGTTCTCACCATATTATCACAATGTTTAGACCGCCCACATCTAAAATTTCCTACTAGAGAGCCAAGCCACATTATCTTTTCAGGGGCAGGAAGATACTATGTAGGTCAAACAAAGAGGAAGTTGCGTTTAAGAGTGGCTGAACACAAATATGCTATTCGTGTAAAAAAAATATGTGCCCGGCCTCAGCTCACGCTAGGCCACCGTGTGTTTCGTTGTGAAAGCGAAACTACTTTGTTTGGTCTTCCAAAAGAGGACACGACTACAAATCAGTGGTTAAGTTGTATTTACAACACTGTTCCAGAACAGTTTAACCCAAATATCCAGATGTGTGCAGCACATTTTATGGAGGACTATTTCCTGATCCTGGAAGAGTAGACTACAATGCCGGCAGTTCTGACTTGCAGTCTGTTAGTACGTTTTCATTTAAAGGATTTGCCACTGATGATTCAAATGCGAGTTTTGGGCAGTGTAGAGTAGCACTTGTTGTTTGTTATTTCTCTGATCACAAATGCAGACAGGATTGTATGTTTACGCGGCACGATACAATGCAATGCATAAAAAGACAGTATAAGTCATTATCAGTAATTATGTCCCTACTGGATGCACCAAATGCCTCGTTTGTAATGGGTTTTAATGTTTTCGTCTTGTCGCTCTGTCCGGGACATGGCATCAACAGTATGGTAAGGGGTGTAACATGTCCGTCACACGCTTGAGGTATTCGGCCAATCACAAGTGACTGGATCACAGCACACCTCGCTTTTTCAGACCGATGAGATTTGTAAAAATCGGTGCGTTTCAAAAATGCGGGGCATAGAGGAGAAACAATGTACAGTATGTGGAAAATGTTTTTTTTTTTTTTTACTTTAAACCGCATAAAAACATTTCTTTACACCAAATACACAAAATAATGTTCTTTTTAGCAGCATCATATGACCCCTTTAAGGGAACTCTCAGTGACATGACCCACCTCATTATAATGCCTTGCCATAGGATACAACATGTTCAATCACTCTTAAACGCAATTTCCTCTTTGTTTGACCTACTGTGCATAAAAATATCCACACTCATGTTCTAGCCTATAGACTACATACGAGGAATTGCAATTAATAAAAGACTTAATTGGATATACTTTCCCAGAAGACACATCAGTAAAAATATTAGTTCTCACCATATTATCACAATGTTTAGACCGCCCACATCTAAAATTTCCTACTAGAGAGCCAAGCCACATTATCTTTTCAGGGGCAGGAAGATACTATGTAGGTCAAACAAAGAGGAAGTTGCGTTTAAGAGTGGCTGAACACAAATATGCTATTCGTGTAAAAAAAATATGTTGTATCCTATGGCGAGGCATTATAATGAGGTTGGTCATGTCACTGAGAGTTCCCTTAAAGTGATTAGAATTGAATCTATCCCATGTTCAATAAGAGGTGGAAACAGACAGAAACAGCTTCAACAACGAGAGACTTTTTGGATTCATACGCTCCGGGCGACTAAGTCCCCAGGAGTTAATGAAGAAATACATTTTTTTTACCTAGTAAAATCTTTTTTTCTTTATCTTTTTTACTAGATTTTTGTAATCTGCACTATTGATGATTTACAATTCTATACCTACACTATCATAAGTATAATTTTTTTTTTTCTTTCCCACATTATTTTTTTCACATTATTATTATTACTATTATTATTATTTATTTTTTTTCCACATTATTATTATTTCCCCCCCCTTTTTTCTTTCCCTCTTTGTACTAAGAGGCTAGTCTTAGCCACACCTACATATTAACCAGCTGTCTTTGATGATTCTTTAATTAACACTAGTTTAAGAATACCTGTTTGAACAATTTATGCATGTCCTGAGGAAGGCTGTTTTGCCGAAACGCGTAGATCTACTTTTAACTAGTTGTAATGATTTAAGCCCAGTCCATTAAAGGCTTTTTTATCTTACCACGTGAGTGCCTTGGAAGTATTTCATCTACATAATTTGATTTTTGCCTCCATCACATCCAATGAGCACCAGTGGCTATATAAAGACACTCTCTGCTTCTGTCTCTTATAAATATATATTCAAATAGCTACATATTTTATTTTAATAGCTACATATATATTTTCATATAACTACAAATATGAGTTTTTTTGATATTGTGCATTTACTGATGAACATACTGGACACTACATAATGATTACCATTCATAAAATGCATACAAGTGTTATTAAACTCTTCTGATTATGCACTTTTTGAAAATTTACAAATGATTTTAACAGGTGTTATACAGTGATTAACAGCTTATTTAATAATAATTTTGTTATTTATTATTTGCATTAATTATGCAATGTTCAAAAAGTTCTTTAGTAAAAAATGTTGGTGCTGCAACATGACAAATATTTGTGAAAAACCCATTTTATGTGTCCTAAATGCAATTACTTGACACTTTTTGCATTTAATTAAATTTGGAGGTACATACAAATTTAATAATAAAATTATATCATTCAGTTAGAAATTTATTCATAACAATTTAACAAATAAATGTTAAAATAAATTGAAATATTGTGAAAAAAAAAGATATTCAACTTGATTTTCAGCATTTTCACATTTCATATCATGCATGTTCTTCAGTAACGCACCATCACAGAATATGGTGATGCGATTTAACAAGCTTTGTGACAACCTTCAATTTGAATTGAGGTTTTACATTTTCCTGCAGGAAATGGGTGCCTTTATGGAACTATGCTTTCTTTTTTCATCCTGGGACGCACATGGACAAACACACAATGCCTGTTTCCCTTTTTTTCATCAAACAACCTTTTCCCCTGCTGTGAGTTCCCTATTATCATCCTTGTGTTCCTGTGATTACATTTTAAGTAATTGTTTCCGGCCAAAAACGTTCACAGTAATACATATTGAAAATTTAGTTGTTCTGCTTTTATCCCATTGAATCTGGCCTGATACATATGGGGGTCAAATAACACTCCTGAGCCATCAGGACACGTGTGCTTGGGACACATTTGTGAATGTGATGTACAGTCTTCAACAACAATCTGCACATGTATGACCTCAAACCCTCATGATGACGTGGTGTCATTTTGGTATTAAGCAAACACACACGCCACACGGCGTGCTTCCAGATCTCTGAACTACAAATACACATGTGCATGTACGTGCACATTAATGCAGCCATTTACACCTTGATGCTTTCTTCATGCATGTTGACACACATGATGTGAATAGTAATTTAGCATACGTGTACTGTAGTCTACATTAGTCGCTTCACATGCACAGCATGATGCCATTTTACACGCTTGATGGCAGCTAATAATCTCTGGAACAGTTAAACGCTCATCATTTACTCATATGCACATACTGTCCTACAAAAGAGCATATTTTACCTTTTTATCACTGTAGTTTTTGGTATTTTAGGTGTGGAGAATAATTACTGTAGCAGACTTCATATGCCAACCTGTTTGACCCTATCTACAATCTCTCTCACTCACTCACTAATGGTAATTGTTTTTATACTGTACAAACTGTATTTTCTATCGCCCTACGCAGCAACCCTACACCTAAACCTACCCCTTACAGAAAACTACTGGCAATTTTTATATTTCATAAAACACCGTTTTGTATGGTTTAAAAAAAAAAAATTTAAGCCTTTTGTTTTACGGGGACACAGGACGTGTCCTCATAGACCATGTTTACGTTGTAGTATGTGTCCTCATAAACCATATATACCAGTACACACACACACATTTTTAAACTTCTCCTGCTGGTCTGTAGACTTGGGGCTGGAACAGGTTTTGCTCAGGTCATTATCAATCTTTTGGATGTCTAGCAAGCAGCTTAATAAATCAGCTTGCTTTTTGCTGCCTCTTTTGTTTAATTCATTTTTCTCTGTTGCTCTGAGAGGAAAGCTTGTAAATGCAGTTATTTGTGGAATTATCTTCATTACATGGGTTGTGCACCTGCACGGCTCCAGCACAGATGAATCTAATGCTTTGAGGTGAATGTGTGGCTGTCAGTCACCACACCGATGTGGATCCTGTACTTAGGAATCATAGATTCTAGCCTACTTCTTGGAATATATGACCCAAATAAGAATTTTCACTGGATATTCTCATCTGAACAAGTAACATGTTTGCTACTTTTGTTCTGACCACCTGAGGTAAAAAGCATCACAATAAATCGCACTACCAAATGGTGATTAACATCAAACCATGCAAATTATTATTATACTTTTTTCTCAAATTGTTAATGTTAACAACATCAGCATTGCGTGACTGTGTGTAGATTTAAATTTCTGTGCAGTCTAATCTCTAATTGTCATACCATTCGAATTTCATGTAAAGAAATTATTTCAACATTTATTATTTCAACATTTTGTGTATTGTCACACAAAAAAACAAAGATTTGAAGTAAAATTGTAATGTAAAAAGGTAGAAATTAACATGTACAATTTAATATCCAGTATTATTTTAGTATTCTATACTTATTTTAGTTTTTATTGTCTTTTTTTATTTTGCTTTGTGCTTTTTTTTCTTGTCTATAATTATTTTTTTTAATATTTCAAAATATTATATAAAAATATATCAAAACATTTATTTTATTTCAGTTTGTTAGTACTTTTAGTACTTCAACTTAAACTTCTTTCTATTATATAGCTTGTTTAGTTTAAGTATTTTTTTTAATCTAATATTTATCATTTCAAAGAAGAAAGAAATGTTTTTAATTGTTTTAGTTTATGATGATAACACTGATATGGACCAATACCGACATTTAATATTGTCTTATAACTACTGCCATAGCATGCGTTTAATTCAACATACATAAGCATTATTTTCAAAACAAGCATAGACTTTTGAGTCAATATATTTTTCAAAATGATAGTAAAATACCTCTAGGGCTGAAATCGGAATGTCAAAAAGAAAAAAGTAAACCCCACAGAATTTGCTTTCCTTGAGTGCATTTTTTTTATAAAGTGCCTTTTTTCAATACATAGTGCTGTATTATAATAGAATACCCAATAAAACAAACCAGACAACCTGTATCAATCTTGTTAATCAAATGTGTATAATATGTTTTTTATATAATGTAATTGAGCACATTGGCAATATTTACAGGGGCTGAGGTGATAATATAACCATTAACTCTGGTGTCTAGATATAAATTGCTTCGTGTCTGTCAGACAAGGACACCTGTAGAAATTAATATGAGTGTTTGATTTATAGAGTGAGCTGCTGTCCAGTAGTAGTAACTTATTAAAAGTTTGTACATAAATGGCATACTTACACCACAGAAGAAAATTCAAGGCGCTACTGCTAGAAGTAATTTTAGAGTGAGCAGAATGAGAACGGCTGGTGAGATAGGATGTATTTTTATAGTAATTAGAAAGAAATAAGAAAAGAGAGAACAGCCCTCATCTGCATCCAAGACAATCTTCACTCTCAGAAGAATATGAGTTCAAACACAAACCGCTTTCCAGCTTTTAGCATTTTCAGCAAAGATGGTTCACTGCAAGGAATGAGTTATTTTATTTATGGCATGACCAATGCCAGTAAATAAGGTTTGTGAAGTATCAAGCTGTAACACAGGAAACTGCATAATGTCTCCATGCCATTTATTTTCCTGGTCAGAGATATTAATCAACTATACCAGGCTCATTTTTCACCGATATCGGGTCTCGGCCACGGATGTCTTGTATGAAAAAATTCAGTATGCGTGGGATTAAGAAGCAACCTATATATTACTAAGCCACTATTTAGTTACATGCGCACACACAGTATTGTAATTGCTTCGTGCGTTAATCTGATGCCCCACTGCCTTGCTGTTCCATCCTCTGCATGACTAAGTTCTTTATCAACTCCAAAACACAACAGCCTCACACACCCACATGCACAAACCTAGCTTCATTCTTAGGGGATATAAATATGTGTGTTAGCATTTCCTGTAATGGTTTATGAAAGACTAGATATCACTAGGACTGTGTGGGAGAGGAGTTTCATTTAGGAGTGTATATTGATTGTCCTGAATGAAGCGGACAGAGCAAGGCCTTCAAACATAGCCTTGTGGATGATCTTCAGAAGCAAAAAAAGCAATCCTATTAACCTGCTGCCCTATAGTCATACAATCTCCTGATGCCCTGATACAGCCACAGCTTTCATTGTGTAATGCACAAACACACACATACACACTTTTATATACAAACACAAATATAAACACACGCCATGGGCGTAGCTTGTGGGGGGGGCCAGGGGGGCCTGGCTCCCGGCTCCCCCATAGCGATTTAAGAATTTTTCTAAATATTTATTTATAAAGTTTTTTCTATGAAGTAAAAATTTATATAATGCAGTTAATAATACATGTAAAAGTTAATACATTTTAAATTGTTGTTGTAAGTAAATTAATAAATCAAAACAAACTTAACGTCTCCCTCAATCTCATTGGCGTAAGTGTTTGTGTATATAATGGCAGTCGGGGTTAAAATGGGATTTTCGAGGTGGGGGAATGTGATCTTGGTGGTCGGACAAACTACTTTCAGAAAATGATTTCCAGATTTGTTGATAAGATACCTTCAGAGCGGCAGTTATCTTGACTCAGTTGGTGCTCTGGGTAAGATAAGACACACACACGCACATATTATACAGTACATAGGCTTATATTCTACAGATTACATCTGTCACGAATGCCTACTGTGAAGAGCGAGGAACGTGGAGATGAGGGAATATCACAAACAACAGTTTTTAATAGTCCAAAACAAGGGTTGCACAGAGCTGGCTGTAGATGCACGTAGCACATCACAATGTTCAAGACCTGACAAGGGAACATGGGGCAGACTACACTATAAATACTAAATTTAACGAGGGATAATTAACGAACATGGGTGAATCAAATGAAGCAATCACACAAGGGAAAAACTGGGTCACGGGGAGCACATGGGGAGGAAAACACACACACACAGTCCAGGGGCGTGACAACATCCAGGCTTGGTCACGAGTATAGGTAATGAATACAGACGCAACTAGGATTTAATGACACCGTTGTAGGGTTTTTATAGCTCAAAAAAGGGTCATTTACAGCTCTTTGGACAGTGTTTGAAGTCAGATGGGGGAGATGATAGTGGGGGGGACTGGTTAGAATCTCTTTGATGGCGAGGAACCATTTGGCAATTTAAACCCCCATACAAACGTAAAGTCTATGACCAGAACTGTAATTTATATGCAAATGTCAAAAGGCTAAAAGGGTCTGTTAAGTCATAAAACCCCAAAGATCATGCATGATTCTACGCAGATGCTACACCGTTTAAGGTTCAAATCGTGGTCATCCAGAACCTGAAGAAATATTTCTGCTGTATCTCACCTGTGCCTTTGAGCAAATTACTTAACCCCGAGTTTATTGGTTTTGTTGGACTTTAATATCAAAGGATACTGTTACCGTATGTTATATGTTTTCATGTGAAAGCACCCCAGGTTGCAGAAGCTGTTTGTTGTTTTTGCTACTATAAACAGGAAATGGTACACTCTAAAAAAAATGCTGGGTTATTATTATTATTTTTTTTTTAAACTCATATGCTGGGTTCAGCCTGCTGGGTCATTTTATTGAGTAATTTTAATTATTTTTAAACGTGCAGAGTCATTCTGGAAAAATGATGGATTATTTTTATGTTATGTTAAGTAGTCAAAAAAGTTATGTTGGATTTAGCTAAAGAATAATTGACGACGGACCGTTAAATTATTTAAAACGAATGCTCTAACATTACAATAAGCGTCTGTCGAACTATCGTCTGTCGGCCATTACACACAACATTCATTATTTACACGGTCTGTCATCAATTTTTCCACTTATAACATGGTCACACAATGTCTGAATGCATTTTTGAATGTTTTATCTACAGACGTTTTGCGGGTTTCTTATACTTGAAGCTGACTCATCGGTGTTTGATGCAGTGTACGTCACTGGCTAGTGGCTATGCTAACGAAGCTGTAAGTCTAACCTATTATTTATCCATTTTGTTAGTCATTTGCCAAAGTTAGCTTTTCATAAAATGTTATTATGTTGCGGTATGTTCTGTGTTAAAGGGGTCATATGATGCTATTTTAAAGATCATTATTTTGTGTGTTTGGTGTAACATAATATGTTGACATGCTTTAATGTTCAAAATAAATTTTTCAAATACTGTACATTATTGTAGGTCCTCTATGCCCCTTCACTCTCAAACACGTAATTTTCAACAAAGCCCCCTCCTTTGACAAGCGCAGACTGCTCTGATTGGCCTGCTGACCCAGTGCATTGTGATTGGCCGAACACCACAAACACGCGTCGGAAATGTAACGACCCTTACCATAATCACGAGCTTCAGCTGTCAAAGTAAATATCAAGACAGTTAATAATGTCGTTATTTTTACCACCAGTTCAAGCCCGTAAGGGCAACAGAGTCTCATGACAGACACAGTGATGATGCAGTACACAAGCTGCGGTTAAGACAGCTAACGTGCTATGATTTCTGACAGACAGTTCACTCTCCTGTGATGTGACCCTGTTCCCCTCACACACACACGACGCGTTACTCTGCGCTGCGCAAAACTCCGCATTTGAACAGTCAATAGCAAAAACTTAAACTAATAACAAAACACACTTAAAGGCGCTGATTCAGAAGCGCCAGATTGTCATAGCAAAGTCGGAATTTACCTTTTTTTTTTTTTTTTTTTTTAGAAATAGCCTTTGTGCACAGCCAGCCTTGTACTCTTCTAGGTTCAAAAAACTGTCGTCCATAAAATGCGTTGTGCTGGGTTGTGTCTGGATTGTGCTGTTCTGTTGTAAATGAATCTTAACCAATGATTCCTAATTGCATCTGCAGTGCTTTTGCTTTCGCACTGACACAGTGTCTCACTGACATGGCTGCATCAACACCTGCTGCTGTTCCTGAAACCACGCCGCCTTTCTTTGCGTGCAAATTTGGGCGGAATTGTGCTAATATTTCCACATAGTGATATAGACATGTGGGGGCGTGTTAGAATGAGCCGTTTTAGGTAGGCGTGGTTGAATCTCTTAACTTTTATAAAGAATATCTCTTTGGATTTGAGACTTTAGTCTTTGCAACTTTACAGATCTTCTTTATGCACCAAGAGCTTGTAACACTCAAAAGAGAAAGGAAAACTTGAAATCGCATCATATGACCCCTTTAACTCGGGACACTTAAACCGTGCGTGCGCCGTAGTTCGATTTGGCAGTTAATAATGCAATAATCATTAATTTAACAACATAAGAGGTAACATAAACCCCTAAAACCTAATTAATAAGAGAGAAAAAAACATTGCATTGCAATGCCATTGCAATGAAAACCCATCAAATGTGAAGTGTCACACAGGCAATTCTGGGAATGTCAATTTAACTTAATGTCAATTTTTTAAAGTGTAAATTGTTATTGCAGCAAAAAATGGCCGTCAGTCCTGTTCGAAGTGCTACTGTAGTTGTTTACTAACCGTTTGGTTATGTATGACTGCTGGAAAAGTGTGAGTTTGGATTTGAGAGCAGATTCAGTAACCTGATTCTCAGTGGACAACTAGACATTTGTCATATCAGTGTGGTTATGTTACAGGTTATGCTTTGCTGTCAATTACTAATACTTGAGCTGTCAGCTTTTTTATTATACAGGTGCATCTCAATAAAATAGAATGTCGTGGAAAAGTTATTTCAGTAATTCAACTCAAATTGTGAAACTCGTATATTAAATAAATTCAATGCACACAGACTGAAGTAGTTTAAGTCTTTGGTTCTTTTAATCGTGATGATTTTGGCTCACATTTAACAAAAACCCACCAATTCACTATCTCAACAAATTAGAATATGGTGACATGCCAATCAGCTAATCAACTCAAAACACCTGTAAAGGTTTCCTGAGCCTTCAAAATGGTCTCTCAGTTTGGTTCACTAGGCTACACAATCATGGGAAAGACTGCTGATCTGACAGTTGTCCAGAAGACAATCATTGACACCCTTCACAAGGAGGGCAAGCCACAAACATTCATTGCCAAAGAAGCTGGCTGTTCACAGAGTGCTGTATCCAAGCATGTTAACAGAAAGTTGAGTGGAAGGAAAAAGTGTGGAAGAAAAAGATGCACAACCAACCGAGAGAACCGCAGCCTTATGAGGATTGTCAAGCAAAATCGATTCAAGAATTTGAGTGAACTCCACAAGGAATGGACTGAGGCTGGGGTCAAGGCATCAGGAGCCACCACACACAGACGTGTCAAGGAATTTGGCTACAGTTGTTGTATTCCTCTTGTTAAGCCACTCCTGAACCAAAGACAACGTCAGAGGCGTCTTACCTGGGCTAAGGAGAAGGTAAGAGTCCAAAGTCCTCTTTTCAGATGAGAGCAAGTTTTGTATTTCATTTGGAAACCAAGGTAATAGAGTCTGGAGGAAGGGTGGAGAACCTCATATCCCAAGTTGCTTGAAGTTCATTGTTAAGTTTCCACAGTCTGTGATGATTTGGGGTGCAATGTCATCTGCTGGTGTTGGTCCATTGTGTTTTTTGAAAACCAACGTCACTGCACCCATTTACCAAGAAATTTTGGAGCACTTCATGCTTCCTTCTGCCGACCAGCTTTTTGAAGATGCTGATTTCATTTTCCAGCAGGATTTGGCACCTGCCCACACTGCCAAAAGCACCAAAAGTTGGGTAAATGACCATGGTGTTGGTGTGCTTGACTGGCCAGCAAACTCACCAGACCTGAACACCATAGAGAATCTATGGGGTATTGTCAAGAGGAAAATGAGAAACAAGAGACCAAAAAATGCAGATGAGCTGAAGGCCACTGTCAAAGAAACCTGGGCTTCCATACCACCTCAACAGTGCCACAAACTGATCACCTCCATGCCACGCCGAATTGAGGCAGTAATTAAAGCAAAAGGAGCCCCTACCAAGTATTGAGTACATGTACAGTAAATGAACATACTTTTTCCAGAAGGCCAACAATTCACTAAAAGTATTCTAATTTGTTGAGATAGTGAATTGGTGGGTTTTTGTTAAATGTGAGCCAAAATCATCACGATTAAAAGAACCAAAGACTTAAACTACTTCAGTCTGTGTGCATTGAATTTATTTAATACACGAGTTTCACAATTTGAGTTGAATTACTGAAATAAATGAACTTTTCCATGACATTCTAATTTATTGAGATGCACCTGTATATATAAAACAGCAAAATTGGAGTAATGTGTGGTCAGACGGCAAGATGAATATTGGATGTTGGAATGAATGCAGAGAGATACTAGGAGAGCATTTGACAACGTGTCTGAGTGGATAAAAGCAAAACAAGTTACTGATATGCCACCAGAGTAGAATAAAAATAATTTATTTATTTAATCTACATCTCAGCTTAATACAATAATTAAGGCATTTTTAGGATGATTTACCAGGAAAGTGTCCTGGGAACCTGGAAAAATCCAGTTTGATGAGCAATAATGCAAGTTAACAATAATGCAATGAACCAAGCAAATTCAGAGAAATGTAAAAGAAAGAGACAAAGAGGGAATCCAAAACAGAGCAAAACAAGGCAGAGGTCAGCGTTACTATGGAAACAAATTTGTGAGAATGCTTGATGCATTTCGAATACACATGTTCACACATACTCTCTGAGGGTATATCCTCATGCATAGACACTCACTCACACACACACACAAACAGAGGTCCATCTCAACCCTCCCTTGCTATAGAATAGCTAACACCCAGGGATGGATCTCATTGTCTGAGACACATTTTATTGTCTATGGTTTGATATTATTCTCTAGGATCTACAGATCCTCGTATTTTACATATAATTAAACTTTAGACAACCAATCTGTTAACATTTACATTTGAAATTTAAATTCTGTTCTAATGCACTCAAGTCAAAGTGAGTTACAAAAAAGTGTGCAGCTGAGAATATAAGTCTAAGACCTCATATGTAAAGTGCTCAAGTGAATAGAATAGAAGAGAAATTCCATAATGTCAAACAAAATTATACCTGCTAGGGGCCGTTCAGACAATAACATGTTTTTGTATTCCACTGTGCTGCTTGGCTGCTTCTTCATTGTTTTGTAACCACGCACTGGCTTGTATGGATCCATGGATTGTATATAACTTTAGATCATAAAAAAGTGCACTTTTTTCAAGTGTATTTTCATTTTATTTCAATAATATTATATTACCTACATGTGCAGTTTTTTTTTCTTTTTTACTTTTATAACTTGAAGTACATAAAACATACAGACACACTCACAGAAACGTTTTTAACGTTTGTCACAAACCCTACTGATGTATTGCTTAAACACAGAACACACAACTGTAGTGTTTCTGCAGCTCAAACATCAGAGTATACCATTCGCAACACCAAGGTCATGGGTATGATACACATTGAATATATAAACTGATAAAAATGGATATACAGCCGAGAAAGTTGGGACTTGAATAAAGTAAATTGAAAAACTCAAGTCACCTGAGCTATAAAAGATCTGAGCATTAAAATATTCCTTTGGACATCTCTCCCCTTTTTTAAGCACTTCCTGTATTTATCTCTCTTCACTCCTCCATCTCAGACAACAGTGCCCCACAGATACACACTCATCAGTAAACAACTGTGGTGTTTCTGCAGCTCAAACATCAGAGTATACCATTCGCAACACCAAGGTCATGGGTATGATACACATTGAATATATAAACTGATAAAAATGGATATACAGCCGAGAAAGTTGGGACTTGAATAAAGTAAATTGAAAAACTCAAGTCACCTGAGCTATAAAAGATCTGAGCATTAAAATATTCCTTTGGACATCTCTCCCCTTTTTTAAGCACTTCCTGTATTTATCTCTCTTCACTCCTCCATCTCAGACAACAGTGCCAATCCACTATTTCTCTCTTCTTTCATGTGTTACAGAACTTGTCCTTGAGTTGAGTTCTGTCAAACACGGCCTAGATTCAATTCCTACGCCTACAACACCCCCTCACACACATACACACGCCATTCCCATGCACAGTTCTGTCCTGAAATAACTTCCGAGGTAAACGAGATGCTAAATAATTGAAAGAGTTACCTCAAACAGCTGTACCAACAAAAAAATTAATAGAAAATGGGGAAAACTTAGTCAACAGGGAATTAAAGCTGAGCTTATTTACTGTATTAATACACATTCCTGATATGTGTTACCAGATTTAATGAGAAAAGGATACTATTTTGCGAGTTGGATTTACAATTTAAAAAGTAATAACTATCACCTACTGAAATTATTTATTTTAAAATTAAGTTACATTTCCATATATAAGTGCACATAAAAATGTATATGCTCACTTGAGATCGTTATTTTATTTATTTATTTATTTATTTTCATTCGGGTAGACATACACTTAATAAATTCCTAGATGTGCACAAAAAAGTGATTTGGGCTTGTGACTGAATAATTAGCTCAGATAAGGAAAGAAAACATGTTGTTCTGGTCATTCTGAAATGCGTAAAAAGGCTGTCATGAAAATGATTGGCTGCTATAATCAGAACTGTCCGATACACTGTCACTCTTAGTCAAAAGGCATCTGTGGCCAGTAGCTAGCAAATATTACGTTTGTCAGAGGGTTTTGTCTGCGTTTATTACATTTAATAAAAGAGCAACAGTGTCAGATACAATTTTGTTCTTTTGACTACATGGGATGGAAACGCTATTCACTTGCCTAATTGTTTTCACAATACTGACTTTTAATATAAATTAAATTTGCAACTTGAATGGAAACACTGACGGACTGGGAGTAAAAAACAGCCCTGGATTTTCTCCCAAATAGGCCCACCACAACCACAAACAGTCGCCACTATCTCACAATATTACAGCAATCCTATTGCATTTATGTCAAATAACATCACAAAACCCATGGTGACCCTGCTGACAAAAACAATAGAAACCATCACAGAAATGCGAATGATTTCCGCTACAAATACCATTACAAACCATCAACTTTTAACCATTAAAACCATTAAATAATGGTTTCCTGTAGTGTGTTTTGTGACGTATTACATTAGGATTTAGTGGCTTTAACAAAAGCCATGAATAGAAGGTGACCAATTACCAGTAGAAACCAACAGACGCCATTACAGTTTCCATTAAAACAATACAATTTTCATTATAACCAGTAAATCCATTACAAATTATGTGATGGTTTCTATTTTTTTTTCAACAGAGGATTTAAATAAATGTATTATTGTATGAACTAACATACTTGAAATCTACATAAAAAGAGCAGAATGAAAAATATATATGACAATGATAAACATAACAACAGAAACCTGAAACAACAGAATTCTTCAATTTGAGTATTCATATGTCTGTGTGTGCGTGTCATGTTAAAGGGGTTATATGATGTTGCTAAAAAGAACATTTTGTGTATTTGGTCTAATGAAATGTGTTTAATGTGGTTTAAGGTTCAAAAAACACATTATTTTCCACATACTGTACATTATTGTTTGTCCTCTATACCCTGCCTTTCTGAAACGCGTCGATTTTTACAAAGCTCATCGGTCTGAAAAGCGAGGTGTGTTCTGATTGGCCAGCTATCCAGCGCATTGTGATTGGCCGAATACCTCAAGTGTGTGACAGAAATGTTACGCCCCTTACCATACTGTCAGGCCGTGTTCCGGAGCAACGAGACAAAAACACTAAAACCCATTATAAACGAGGCATTTGTTGCATCCAGTGGGGACATAATTACGGATTATAATGACTTATACTGTCTTTTTACGCGTTGCGTTGCATCGCACCACGTAAACATAAAACCATGTCTGCATTTGTGATCAGAGGAATGACAAACAACAAGCGCTACTCTACACTGCTCAAAACTCGCATTTGAATCATCAGTGGCAAATTCTTTAAATATGAAAACTTGGAGTCTGTGAGTCAGAACAGCCGGCATTGTAGTCTACTCTACCATGTTCAGGAAACATTCCTCCATAAAATGTACTGCACACATCTGAATATTTGGGTTGAACTGTTCTGGAACAGTGTTGTAAATACAACTTAACCACTGATTTCTAGTCGTGTCCTCTTTTAGAAGGACAAACCAAGTAGTTTTGCTTTCTCAATGAAACACACAGCGTCTTCACAACATGGCGGCAGCGGTGGCAGCAACAATAAAGTTACGCCTTCTTTCTTTGCGTGAACATTTGGGCGGCGTTATGCAAATCTTCCCACACAGTGAAGTAGACATGTGGGGGAGTGTTTAAACGAGCCGTTTTAGGAGGGCGTGGACCAGTCTTCATTTTTATAAATAATTTCTCTTTGGGTTTGAGACTTTAGTCTTTGCAACTTTAGGGATCTTATCTATTCACGAACAGCTTGTAACACTCCAAAGAGAAAGGAAAACTTGAAATCGCCTTATATGACCCGTTTAATCAGATTAATCACCTTATAGGCTACTTCATTTACAAAATTTTCTAACTCAATAGCTCTCAAATGTAACCCGTTGTAGAATCGCTGCTGTCTCTTTATGAATTAATGGAATATTCATGCCAGACAATGCGGAGTGATAAATAGCAGTGGACACTCGGACTAGAGTTGTCCTGGGATTTTACTATAGTGCTATAGGCTACATGCTGTGTATAGTGATATAGGCGGGCAAAGGTAACCTGATGTCGCGTTTTTTCCTTTTAGCTTCTCCAAACCGCCTTTATCTGCACGTCTTTTGCTTACCATCACAAGCCCTCTCTCGTTCGCGTCACTTTTGGTTTCTTATAATATATTATATTATTTGGTTTCTGGTTCCCCCTTTTGTCGGCTGTCAACGTCACTTAATCTGACTTTTTTTTTTTTTTTTGATGAACCTGCCAGGCCAAGGGCCATTGGATGGACGGCCATTCTGGACTTCTCCAGAACGTCCAGATGGCCAGTCCGCCCCTGAACGCAGCCATGTTGAGCCAAACAAACTCAAACAAATTGTTAGCAGTACCTCAGAGCGACATTGTTTGCATTGTTCTGTGAAATCAACTTCTGAATGACTAACTCAAAGTTGAGAAAGTTAGAGAACGTATTTTAACAAATAATTCACATTTAAGTCTGTCACTGTTAGTAATTACAGTCACTGGTCCAGGAAATGATGATGAACCTAACCATTAGAATAGACAACAAACAACTCTCACAGCTGTCAGAGAAGACAGAAGGCAAATTACAGTTATTTACCTTCTAACACCAGAGAATGATTGGTGTTGCCTAAAGTCTGACAGAGCTCCAAACACCAGCGCTTAATAAACAGAAAAAGCATCAGTAAAGCATACACATTTCCCTGTAGACACACGCATACAAACTTTACTCAGTCTTTTTGTTTCCTTGCCTGTCAAGGACTTCGATAATCTACTCTATTGATCCTATTTGTGTGTAAGATATGTATATGAAGTACACACACACACAAACAAAACATAGTGCAAATAACACATACAGTACTGCATTGCACACAATCCTTACATTGCAAGAACAAAGCCAGAACTTTCCCACCATAATGAACTCAACAAGTCTGTGAACTCTTATCACAGGCAGCACACTAAAAATGAGCCAGAACCAACAAAACGGCCAACAAAATGTGCTGCGCAAGCATGTAAAATTATTCAGTTTGAAATGCAAATGTTTGAGAGATATCTGTGAGTATGTGTAATGAATAGAACTCTATTTTGAGACAACATGAAAGAAATGAGACCAAGCGCTGTGCCGCATAAGCATTCTGTAAAATAGTAATGGAGGAATCCAGTGGCATTTTAATGAGAGGACTGAAGAGTAGAAGTGGAGATACTCAAGACTGGCAAAGAGGTGTAAAAATAAAAAACCTTCAGCCAAACACATGCACATAATACTCAATACTTAAAAAGACTAAAACGTTAAGCAGAAGTCAATGATCCAGTACATGCAAAAATTCCTCAGACCTCATATTAATACTAATCTGGGTGATCTGTTCACAAGTGGACAGCACTAACTACTAAGAAAAAAACACAGATTTTTTTAGATTTGACCCATACCAGGTCACAGAAAACATTTCTACATATCTCAAATTAGCACATATCCTAAACCTAACATCTGCAGACATTATTCTTTTAACATACTGTACAGTCCTTCTCCATATTACTCTAGACTCCACTGCTGTACAGCGATGAACTGTGGATTGTGAATGTATTGTGAAAATATGAGACAGGTAGTATTTTACAGTGTCGTAAATCACAGAAAAAGAAATCCCTTAAAAAATGCCAGAAAGACACTGACAGGTACCAGGAACAAAGTTTTACATTTCACTTTTAATAATAACTCCTTACAGATTACACACTTGGCCCTTCTTTTAATATTTTAACTCTGGCTCAGTAATTTAACAAAGCAATTGCATACACACTTGAGGCTACAAACAGAGTGAAACAAAATTAAGTGAAGTTTATTGGCGCTTGCACATTCCTCAGTGTTTGATGGATGTCACTGTTATAGATGAGAAACGTATGAATAGATGGTTCAGGGGAATCCAGGCTTCATTTGAGTTGAGGAACTTAATTGAGGAGGTAGAGAAACTCTCTCTCTTCTGAAGTTGACAATGACAGTATTCAAACTCCGAAACCAAGCGTTATGCAATTTAAAGCCAATCTAAGTTTTCCAAATTATTCATGGAAAAAGTTATATATTTGGTTGAGTGTGTTCATCTATCAGGCCCCCTGTCCTCAGCAAATAGCTTTCTTAAATAATAAGATGTGAGAGATGAATTTAAGATCTAATTTAAGATTTGATTAAACTAAAGTTTCTAGGAAAAATGGGTTATGCAAGCGAGACGAATAAAAAAATAAAAGCTGAATTTGCAGGAGGGCTTTGGGTCAGCATGAGGTGAGGGTCAAAGTGGTTTTAAAGCACAGCGTGCTGATCCCACTTTGATTCCATACTTCACAACTGCGGTGAAACAATCTGCCTTGCCGAAGCATTCTGTTGCATATTACTGCGACGAAGAGGTGTTGATGCGTAAATGGTCTCCACCTAAAACTGATGAGGATTGGAGTACAGTTTACCAGGTTGTGGTTCCAAAGCCTTACCGACTGCAGGTATTAAGCGTTGCACATGAACATGAACTCTCAGGCCATGTTGGCATTAGGAAAACATATGATGGTTTGTTAAAGCATTTCTTTTGGCCATCTATGAAATCAGATGTAGTAAAGTTCTGTAAGTCGTGTCATGCCTGCCAGTTAGCTGGTAAACCCAACCAGGTTATTCCTCCAGCTCCTTTAAAACCAATCCCCGCACTCGGAGAACCGTTTGAGCGTATTTTAATTGATTCCGTTGGCCCTTTACCAAAAACGAAATCTGGAAATTCTTATCTTTTGACTCTAATGTGCGCAACGACTAGATTTCCTGAAGCAATCCCATTACGAACTCTCAAAGCTCCATCTATCGTTAAAGCCATTGTCAAATTCTGCACTACATTTGGTCTCCCCCGGTATATTCAGTCTGACCAGGGTAGTAATTTTATGTCGAAGGTGTTTGCAAAAGTAATGAGGCAATTAAGCATCAAACATCAAGTGTCACCCACAGTCCCAGGGTCCCAGGGTGCTATCGAACGTTTTCACCAAACGTTAAAATCGATGCTTCGTACCTTTTGTGTAGAGAGGGAGCGAGATTGGGATGAAGAGATTCCTTTATTATTATTTGCTGTTCGTAACACAACACAGGCATCACTTGGTTTTAGTCCATCTGAGTAAATTTTTGGTCATTCTGTGCGTGGGCCGCTGAAAGTTCTGCAAGAACAAATTCTAGGTGCTGAGCGTTCCTCTCAGCCAAAGAATGTTTTGGATTATGTCAGTAGTTATTCTTAAAAACTTGTGTTTTATTTTAAGGGTGGGGGGGTTACATATCGGGTCTTTTGAATTGTGTATGTATTTCTGAGTGTGTCTGTTCAGGAAAAGGCGTGGCCTGTACTCAAGCCAGCAGAGATCCTGATTGGTCTGCTCCTGATTGGTCCTGTCCTGGTTCCAGTGAAAAGGACCTCCCCAAACACTCTAGGAGGCCGAATGCGTGCCATTTGTTTTGCTTTGTCTTGAGGTCTCTTTTGTGATTGTGCATACTGTTTAAAACTTGCTCTTGTTTTAGTTAATTTCCAATTGTATTTAGTTTAAGGGAAGTAGGGAGTGTGATGCCATTTCTTTTATATGGTTTGCTTTATGTTTTGGGTTAAGGGAGTTAGGGAAGTTGTGTTGTATTATTTTTTTTTTATGTTTTATTTTGGTTAGAGAATTTAAAGGGTATACTAAAATTAGTTAATTTTTGTTTGTTATTTTGGCCTTGTCCACTCCTGAATTTGTTCCCTTTGTTACTTATATTTATTATAAGTTTGTTAATAAATCTTTTTTTTGTTTGATAATATCTTGGGAGTGAGTGCGCATTTCATTTATGTTGCCACTGGCCCTAGACGGTCGTAACA
>NW_015506015.1:65150-70523 GCF_001515645.1 Sinocyclocheilus grahami
TTTTGAATTGTGTATGTATTTCTGAGTGTGTCTGTTCAGGAAAAGGCGTGGCCTGTACTCAAGCCAGCAGAGATCCTGATTGGTCTGCTCCTGATTGGTCCTGTCCTGGTTCCAGTGAAAAGGACCTCCCCAAACACTCTAGGAGGCCGAATGTGTGCCATTTGTTTTGCTTTGTCTTGAGGTCTCTTTTGTGATTGTGCATACTGTTTAAAACTTGCTCTTGTTTTAGTTAATTTCCAATTGTATTTAGTTTAAGGGAAGTAGGGAGTGTGATGCCATTTCTTTTATATGGTTTGCTTTATGTTTTGGGTTAAGGGAGTTAGGGAAGTTGTGTTGTATTATTTTTTTTTTATGTTTTATTTTGGTTAGAGAATTTAAAGGGTATACTAAAATTAGTTAATTTTTGTTTGTTATTTTGGCCTTGTCCACTCCTGAATTTGTTCCCTTTGTTACTTATATTTATTATAAGTTTGTTAATAAATCTTTTTTTTGTTTGATAATATCTTGGGAGTGAGTGCGCATTTCATTTATGTTGCCACTGGCCCTAGACGGTCGTAACAGCGGTGACTGAGAGGTGTTACACAAGAAAGAGGGAAGAAGGGAGAGACAAAATAGGGCATTTAATTCTTCAGTAATTAGAACCTGTGGTTCAGCCTGGCTGACTACCAGGGGCTAAAACGTCAGGACTTCTGCACTGCATTATGGGTACGACCTGCAGGGTCTCGTTGAATAAATGTGTGTGCGTAACAGTGACTTTCCGAGTATGACAGCATGTTTTAAGACCTCATTAAACAGGAAGTGAGCCTAGCTCTGTTTGAAGCCTGATTTTGCATTCCATCAAAGACCAGTGGACCTTTCCTAACCTTAAGTCACAGCCCTTTGGCTGTCAGTCAAACCTAGCACTGGGGCCAGCCAGATGAACAGTTATTAATGGCCAGATTAATTATGTATCTGCTGCCTAATTATGAGAAGGACTGCGGAAACAAGGTCTTAACTTCCTCTCTCTGTCTCTAATGAGAACATTTCCATTTTACTCAGCCACATATAAAGCAGAAAGAATAGGCGCATCCTCCAAGGCTTTCAACACACACGCCAGAAGTTCAATTAATAATTTAAGTTTAATTTATGTCAACATTTTTTATTTCCACCTTTCTGCATTTCTTCCTGTTGTCTGTTTCTCTTCCTTTCTTTCCTGGTCTTTATTGACTTAATGACTCATTAGAGTGGAGTCCAAAAGTTAATATAATAATATCATATTAACTCACACGTATACGGATTCACATCAAACCAAGTCATACAAAATTCCCTTTGCCTTAAACTGACCTTCATTTAACATATATATATATATATATATATATATATATATATATATTAATCACTTTGTTAGTAAATTAAGATATTTTGTCGTATGTTGTGATACTGTGCATAGAAAACCATTTTCACTGCTACACACAAAGCTCAAATGATATAACCACCTCTAGTCAATTCCTGTTAGTAGAAATCAGCTGTGCAAACATGATATATTTATATGCATGCCCAGTTATGTCATTCAATATCTTACAAATCCGGAAGACACTGTATACAACGAATTAAAAAAAAAATGTAGACACTGTATACATACAACACAAACACATATAGTAGGATCTATAAGTCTGAAACCAAGTTGAACTTCATGTAAATTATTCAACTTTTCAACTAAATTCTTGATATAAACGATAAAACTTGTATAAAATATAAAAAATTGTGCAAAATACGATGATCATATTATCCAGGAAGATTTGAAAGACATAGAAAAATCTGATATTTTGTACAAAGAGGTTCACGTGATCATTGTCATAAATTTGCTTATCTGAGTAGTGACTTAGAAATGGTAGTACAGAATATTTAATTTTTTCATTTTATGTAATATATTTTTATTTTTAAGTTGTCAAAATCCTAAAACATTTATTGTTTATTTCCAGGTTTATGTAATCATTGATGTTGGTGTGGTATGAGTCCATATACGTGTTAATATATGAGTTAATAAAAGCAAAATCTTCTCTCACAGTAAAGTATTTAGTGTTTCTCTGTTGAGTTTGTACTAAACAACACCTTGAATGCACTCCAATCCTCTCACGCACAATGGCATACAGAAATGCAATGCTCAAGGGGGTTGTCTTGCAAATATCAAAGAGCAAAAATAAAAAGCAATGCTGAACTATGTCTATTAAAGGTGTAAAAATACTTTAAAGCAAATGGCACTGACAATATATTAAAGTACTCCTGAGGCAAGGCTGGCTCTAATAAACATTGCTAATGAATGCAGTTTTACAGAAGTTAGATGTAGTGAAAGCAAACAAACAAAAACAGTAAAGGCCAAGAGCAGTGGACACTTCCAAATACAAACCAATAGACCAATCATCATTATTTCAATGTTCATCTTCTCTTATCTGTAGTTTTATCAGTAAAACTTTAATTCATATTTAATACTGAGCTCTGGGCCCCTGTTCTGTTGATCAGACATCAAATTCACTACAAAGCAAAATTCATAAACCCCTCACATATAAAGCTACAGTATATGAACCCTATGGCGGACCACGAAGTAAAGAAAATAAAAAGTGGATGAAGGCAAGTGTAAGGGAAACAGGTCAATTTAGCTCAAAGGGAATCATTTAAGATTTTAAAGGGAACTCCACCAATAATATGTAAGGGAATTAGGACAGAATCACTGTTTTACGGCTGATCACTGAGACGGCCAGCGATTCAGTGAAGGAGCCGTATGACATCAATTCTGCAATGGGTATTTATATCCAAAATATAGTGAAAACCCTATTAATTAGCATATGTAACAAGATCGGCAGTTTAAGACATTAACTTGTGAGCACAAAACACAATGTGTGAACCCTTGGTATTTCTAACTGACTCAATCCTAATGATCTGAGTGGTCAATTACGTTTATATTCAGTGAACATATCTGCTATGTATTTAGGTCCTAAGCCATTGAGTGATTTATAAACGAGTAAAAGTACTTTAAAATCAATCCTAAATATAACTGGAAGCCAGTGTAAAGACCTGAGGACTGGTGTGATATGCTCAGATTTTCTGGTTCTAGTCAGAATTCTGGAAGCAGCGTTCTTGATTAGCTGCAGCTGTCTAATGGTCTTCTTGGGAAGGCCGATGAGGAGACCATTACAATAGTCCACCCTGCTGGTGATAAAGGCATGAACAAGTTTCTTCAAGTCTTGACTGGAAACAAAACATCTAATTCTTGCAATGTTTTTTAGATGATAGTATGCTGATTTAGTTACTGCTTTGACATGACTACTGAAACTAATGCCGAGTTCATACTGCATGATTTTAGCCCGATTTTTCACTCGCCGACAGGTTTTGCGAAATCGCGACAAATGCCCGAAATCGGAGGCAAATCGGTGCTCGTTCACGCGAGTGAAAATCACGCAGTGTGAATTATCAAAGATGCGATCTGAGGGAATTGCCGACACGTCGCCGACACCCACAGAATATTTGGCATACTAAATATCTGGAGCTGTCGGCAATTCACAATCACGCTGTGTGCAATGATTTCTGACTTAAAACTACATCGCCGATGACCTACAGCCGATGACAGACCAAGATATAGGGCAGAAGGAAGTTCGGGGAGGAGTTATAGACCAGAATATCAGTATTTAACAGATATATGAACAATTATATCACAGAAACGAGCACAAACATTTGCTTGACCAGCCACAACATCAGCATAACAGTTACTGCAAAATTATTTACCTCCAACTCTCTTTGCAGGACACCCAGTCCCTGTTCCTGCATCTCCATCCTGCATAATGTTTTTCTTTTTCTCCTTGTAACTGGAAATCAGCTCACAGACAATTTGCGGGCTAGATATATATTTTTTAAATAATTACAGTCTCGCTCGAGAACTCCGGTCTGACGCATGTGGATTCTCGCGTTATTTCTTTATCACTTCCAGCATGTGTTTTGTTGTGAAACGTAGTTTGCGGATCAGACAGAGCTGTCTGCGATTCTTCCTATTGTGAAGTCATTCAGTGTGAACTCAGCATAAGGTCTGTCTCTAGAATCACACCAAGATTCCTGACTTGATTTTTAGTTGTTAGACCCCTAGAGTCAAGGTATGCATTCACCTTGAGAACTTCATCTTTGTTTCCAAATGCAATGACTTCGGTTTTTTCTTTGTTTAACTGAAGAAAGTTCTGGCACATCCAACTGTTAATTTCATCAATGCATTGGCAGAGGGAGTCAATGGGGCTGTAGTCATTTGGCTATAAGTGTTGTTAAATCTGGTTAACATCAGAATAGCTGTGATAGGCAATTTGGTTCCTTCTCATTATTTGAGTTAGTAGGAGCATATACAGGCTAAACAAGAGCGGTGCAAGAATTGAGCCTTGTGGGACATGCACGTCCACTTAGACTTGTGCTCTCCTATACTCGCATTATAACATCTCCCTTCGAAGTATGACCTGAACCATTTGATTACCATCCCAGAAAGCCAGACCTAGTTTTCCAGTCTCTCTAGTAGTATGTTATGATCGACAGTGTCAAACGTAGCACTGAGATCTAGTAGTACCAGCACTGATATTTAACCAGAATCTGAATTTAAGCGAATATCATTTATTATCTTAATGAGTGCTGTCTCTGTGCTGTGATGCGGTCGGAAACCAGATTGAAAATTGTCTAGGTATCCATTTGAGTTTAAGTATTTGTTCAGCTGATTAAAGACTACCTTTTCAATAATCTTGCCTATAAAAGGAAGATTTGATATTGATCTATATTTGCTCGATATGGCGTTATCAAGATTGCTCTTTTTCAGAAGGTGTTTAACAACTGCAGTTTTCAGGGAGTTTGGAAAAGTCCCAGAAAGAAGTGAGGCGTTCACCACTTCTAAGAGATCTGCTTCTAAACAGTTAAGCACCCTTTTGAAAAAAATATGTGGGAAGTGTGTCAAGATAGCAGGTTGACGATTTAAGGTGCTGTACTATTTCTTCCAAAATTTTGCTATCAATTTCTTCAAAAGCAGACATAGTATGTTCTTTTTGATATTGCGGTCGAATCTGTCTGACCTCTGCATAACTTGGGGATGTGCCAATCGCTTTCCTGATATTATTGATCTTCTCAGAAAAGAATGAAGCAAACTCATTGCATTTGCTGTCCGTGAAGCAAAGATACAGAAGTGATCAGATAGTGCTACGTCCTTTGATTAAGTGAAGTTCTAAATGTATAGAAGAGTGAAGCCATAAAACACAACAGACCAGCATGTACACATTTTATTTTATTTTATTTTATTTATTATTATTATTATTATTATTATTATTGTTATGTTTTTTTTTTTTTTTTTTTTTTTTTTTTTTTTTTTTTTTTTTTATT
>NW_015506015.1:70557-92002 GCF_001515645.1 Sinocyclocheilus grahami
TTTTTTTTTTTTTTTTTTTTTACTTTTCTGACTTCAATTTCCTTCCCAGTACAATGTGATTACTGGAGAAAAAGAAAGAAAGAAAGAAGTTGTTTAGTTACTTATCAGAAATTTGTTAAGAATGCTAGGTCATTATATTTTTCTAATCTTATCTCTATCAATGCTGGTAGACCTAAAATTGTATTTAATATTATTAATAGGGTTTTAAATCCTGTTACAATTTCATTTCCTGGTGCATCTCCTCTAATTTGTAATGATTTTTTAGAGTTTTTTTATTAATAAGATCCAAAATATTCACTCTAATATTGTTCACTCTGATTATTGCAATTCTGTTATGTTATTTAGTTTTGAGCCTGTGTCTATTTCTTTTCTAATGGACATTATCTGTCTTATGAAACCTGCTTCTTGCTCTCAGGATCCTATTCCTACATTTTTAACTGTGGAAGTGTTAGATACCATTGGTCCATATATTCAGTTTATTATTAATAGTAGTCTTGCTAATGGTTATTTTCCATCCTGTTTTAAACATGGAGTGATACACCCTGTACTTAAAAAGCCTACCCTTGATTCACAGGTTTTAGCCAATTACTGGCCTATATCAAAACTTCCTTTCCTTTCAAATGTATTGGAGAATGTGTTTTTTCATCAGCTTTCCTCCTTCTTAAAGAATAATGACATATTGGACAAGTTTCAATCTGGGTTCAGAGCTCAGTATAGTACAGAATCTGCTCTTTTGAAAGAGTTAAACGATTTGCTATTAGCTGTCGACTCTGGGAAATGTGGGGTTTTGGTCCTTCTGGATCTAAGCTCGGCTTTCGACACAATCAACCATTCTATTTTACTAAGACGATTGGAGGAGTATGTTGGAATTAGGGGAACAGCATTAAGATGGTTCACATCCTATCTTAAGGGAAGATCTTTCTCTGTAGCTATTGAGAATTTTACCTCTGTCAATGTTGCATGTACATGTGGGGTACCACAGGGTTCCGTTTTAGGCCCTGTTTTGTTCTCCCTTTATTTTCTTCCTTTAGCTATAATTTTCCGTAAGTATCAGATCTCATACCATCTTTATGCAGATGATATACAGCTTTATCTTCCAATGAAACCAGATGACAGTATATGTCTCCAGTCTTTGATTGATTGTGTGCGTGAAGTTAAAACTTGGATGGCGGATTTTTTTTTTACAGCTAAATGATTCTAAGACTGAAGTGTTACTCTTTGGACGGCCTGAATGTGCTTCCATCCTATCTAAAACTCTGCGTCCTATAACTAACTAAATCTGTAGGCACTTTTGCTCGGAATTTGGGTGTTATTTTTGATCCAGCACTCAAATTTGATAAACAGATCAATTCAGTTGTGAAATCAGCATTTTTTCAGCTTAGGATGATTGCTAAAATTAAATATTTTCTTTCTTTTAAGGATCTGGAAACTGTCATTCATGCATTTATTTAA
This sequence comes from Sinocyclocheilus grahami, assembly GCF_001515645.1. Taxonomy (NCBI): domain Eukaryota; kingdom Metazoa; phylum Chordata; class Actinopteri; order Cypriniformes; family Cyprinidae; genus Sinocyclocheilus; species Sinocyclocheilus grahami. The sequence continues at coordinate 72,010 of NW_015506015.1, forward strand.
AAAAGATTGGATTATTGTAATTCATTGTATGTAGGAATTACTCAGTATTGTTTCTCTCATCTTCAGATGGTCCAAAATGCTGCGGCCAGACTTTTAAAAGGGACCAAAAAGGGAGAAAGTATCGCTCCAGTTTTGATTAGTTTGCATTAGCTTCCTATCAAATTTAGAATTCAGTTTAAGGTACTACTGTTTGTGTATAAATCTGTGGCAGGTTTGGCACCATCTTACCTGTCTGATCTCCTCTCGTTCCATGTGACTAACAGGCCTTTAAGGTAATCAAATACTTTATTGTTGTTGGTACCTATGACGCGCTTGAAACTCAAGGGGGATCGTGCTTTTTCGGTGGCAGCACCTAAGCTGTGGAATAATTTGCCATTGTATGCAAGATCAGCCTCCTCTTTTCAGGTTTTTAAATCATCACTTAAGACTTATCTTTTTAAATTTGCTTATGGTCTGGAGTAAATGCTGTCTAATATTTGATTATGTGTGATATTATCTTTGTCATAAATTTGTGATTTGTTTTATATGCTTATTTGTTTTATATATTTATTTAATTTTTGTACAGTAATTTGGTCTACCCTGTCATTAAATGTGCTATATCAATCAATACAACTAAACTAAAACAAAAATCTGAATTGTACTAAAACTCAGATTTATTCCCTTCTTAATCATTCTGACTTGCCAATATTTGATTCATGTCGTCATTTTTTGTAGGCCTGGCAAACAATATTTTCACAAATATTTTCTTGTTTTCTATGACTGTAGAAACTGTGCACTGTTAATGTGATTATGTGGTGTTATTATGAAATTACAGATATATGACATGGATTTGCAATCACAAAACTGAAATGCATTTGCAAACTTCTACCCTATCCATGACTATAGTATAGGTCTCATTTTAAACGATGGAGACGAGGAATAGCAAACACTGTCTTTAATACAATCCAAACACAGGGTACATCCACACTGGAAACGGAAGGAAACACACAAACATAACGAGTAGGACCGACTGCACAGACTAGGACTTAAATACAGGGGATGATTGGGGAAACACAGGTGCATGGGATGACTAATTAAACTAATAAGACTGAACGAGGACAGGAACAAGACCAAATAAGGAAACACAGGAAGAACTATGGGGGCAAAACAGGTACAAAAGTCTGACAACATCTTTGTCCTCATCCTAGTTGAACAGAACAAAACACCACTAGAAACAACAGTTATTTTGTGTCCAAGTGTGTGAAGTCATATATTGGTCTTACTCCAATCTGCACCTCTTTGACCTGAAATGACCATCTCTGGATGTAATTTACAGCAGAAAGCCCTGAGAACAGGGTGTAGCTTTTTACCATGTCCAAACATTATATACTGACTGACAAATTATGTCACGACAGAGCTAGTGTTAGAACAAAAAGCAGACATCAGACTAGAGAAGACAACGGTCTTTCTCATTCTCTGTGAGTGTGTGCTTGTCAATAGCTTGAAGAGGAATGTTGGGATAGAAGAGAACATGCTAAATTATTCTCTTCACAGTTCTAATAGCCGTATGCTGAGCAGAATAGAATTAGGCATTAACTTTTTACAGATGAGTAAGAGGGATGATACACATCACTTTGACTCAAAGCAAGAAATCCGAAACTGGCTTGTGCCTTTGTGAAGTTAATATGGTTTATGAAACATTTTATGTTTTGTTTACCATATATAATTATTGTACTTGTATGCTGAATATGAACGAGAGAAACCGTTTTAGTGGGAAATAAAATCAATATTCTAAAAACAAGGACAGGTTACAATCGTATTATAGAGAAATTAAACTTTAAATGAATATTTTAAACTTAACCTTTCTGTGCATTGTATTTTTAAATGAATAATATTTTAAAAAGCAATGCAATAGTGCAATAAAAATATTATATAATAATAAGATTAGACTACTGGGATGCATATTAAGGTAGAGAAAAGTTTTCAACAAGTTATTTCATAGAATTTGCGATTAAATGTATTAGCTGAAAAAATTACTAAAACACACAGTATAAATAAAGGATATTCTGTTAGCCAGCAGATGCAGCTGTGATCCAGCTATATTTTTAAGCTCAAGGATGGAGGTCCACCATGTGCCATTTCTAGATGTGATGTAATTATGTCAATATTTAACTTGTTGTGCACATCATGCATTGTCACTGCAGTGGGAACATAATTTCTAACTTACCCTGATTCTTACTCAAAAACAATTATTGTCTTTGTTACAACAAATGAAGACAGCATGTGTTACACTGTGAGACAAATTACATAGTAAGAATTGAGTTAAAGAGATAATTTACCAAAGAAAATGGAAATTCTATCAACCCTTAAGTTGTTCCAACCCTGTATGAGTTTCTTTCTTCTGTTGAACACAAAAGATAATATTTTAAAGAATGTGTTTAACCAAACAGTTGCTGGTCCCCACTGACTTCCATCGTGTGACACAAATAATAAATAAATACTATGGCCTGTATTCACACTGAAAGACATGCCACTCAAGCAGCTATAATTTAAAATCACATCAAGCATCACGTAAGTTCCATCTCCTCTCTGCCACCACAGTTCAAGTCTGCTTAGTTAACAGCAGCAGATCTGAGGAAAAGTTGGTTGTTCAAATATGTGGCTGCTTCAAAGCTAGATAAAAGAGAAATGGGATTATCACCCTTTCAGGAAACCTCTAAAAATTCCCTCCAAGGCTTGAAAACTAAATAAATAAAAACGCGTCTTGAAGCGCATCACAGAGCACCAATAAATCTGACATTTGACCAAATGACCTTCATATTTGGTCCACATCCAGACCGTGACAAAGCAAATGCTTATTAGGTGACATTTAAACTCGCCTGATGATAGCATTGCAGGAAAATGCAATCGCACATTCAGGAGAAGTTTGGCATGTAGCTTCACACAGACAAACTGGTAGATAAGATCCCTTTGAAATGTGCCTCTATTCAAAGCTCAGGCTCACAGGTTGCTCTCTCTCTCTCTCACACACACACACACACACACACACACCTTGACTGAAGTGATTTCTACTCACTCACTGCCAAAATAGGAGAACTACTCCAAATCCACATCCCTTGGTAAAAGAGGATACATTGCAAAACTGACTGATAATTAATTGTTTATTGCTTTTCATATTATGTTTATTTTGTTTCAGTGCATTGGTGAGCAACATCTAATCTCTTGCATTCTATAATATTAAAACCGTATTGATATAATGTAAGAAATATTTAACAATACATTGATCAATGGCCAATTTGCATGTAACATAAAGGCGATGTGTGCAATCTGTGCTTTACTTGCATTATCATAGTAACTTTTAAGTCAAGTCAGTTTACTCAATAGTCTTATTGATAATGCTTCAGTCACAGTCAGCTATTTCCAGTTCTTGTATGTGCAGCTATGTATCTGAATGTTACATCAATGACATATTTCAAATCAGGAATAACACCCTTTTTCAATCAGCCACACCCCTTAGATATATGTACTTAAGTACCACCAGATATTTTAAGGTAATAATTTAACATGTTCACATATAATATTTGTATCTAAAATATACAATATTTTTAGTAAGTGTTTTATTTTCATTGTATTTGTTTTAAAATGACATATTATGGGCTGCATGCCTTGCCAAAAATTATATTGTGATTATTTTGTCATATACTATGGTTTGAACTGCGATATGACTGAGATTTTATATATTTTTTAAAAATGTCTCATATTGCTATATTGAGTCATTTAGACACAAATAAACATATTCTGCTAATGAAAATAATTAAGGGTGTTTGGGTGTTTCACTCTTTACAAGAAAGAATTAAAACTACAAGTTACACAACATATATTTCTAGTATAGAAAAAGTATTTATAGTATAAAAAGCTTAACTTTTATAGCTTATAGCTTTTATTTTGGTGGAATATTAAAGAAATTCCCAGCAGAAAAATTGTGTATTAATATTTTAAAAATTATGTGAATATAATGTAAATAAAGTGAACCTAGTACACATTTCTAAATGGACGTTATTTAATGTTAACTGAGCCACTCTGAAAACACTGTATTATAAGCTGCATGTAAATGAACAAAGTTCTGCTCTTCACTCTGAAACATGCAGTTCAACTCACTATATACTACTTTAATGAAATCACAGCCTTTTATTTGATCAAATTGGCAATTTTATAAGATATGTATAGCAATTTTAGTTTTATTTCAATTAATCGTGCAGCCCCATTTATTTATTTTAATGTTACATTCAATTTAGTTAATTGTTGGCGTTTAATCAAATCACAAACCCCCAGGGGTCTGCAAACCCCTGTTTGGGAAAATTGGGAAAAACCCTGTTTTGAATTATTGTATCATTTATTATACTTTAACTCACAACACAAATCAGACAAACACATACACACACCTTCTCTGCCCAAGCATACATTATTGATACCTGCACATTGCAGAGAGAAAGTGATGCGTGAACTATCGTAGGACTGAAAACTCCAATGGTCAGCAGCACCTGTTTGCATCATATACAGGTTAATCTCAATAAATTACAATGTCGTGGAAAAGTTCATTTATTTCAGTAATTCAACTCAAATTGTGAAACTCATGTATTAAATAAATTCAATACACACAGACTGAAGTAGTTTAAGTCTTTGGTTCTTTTAATCTTTTATCTCAACAAATTAGAATACTTCATAAGACCAATAAAGAAACATTTTTAGTGAATTGTTGGCCTTCTGGAAAGTATGTTCATTTACTGTACACATACTCAATACTTGGTATGGGCTCCTTTTGCTTTAATTGCTGCCTCAATTCGGCGTGGCATGGAGGTGATCAGTTTGTGGCACTGCTGAGGTGGTATGGAAGCCCAGGTTTCTTTGACAGTGGGCTTCAGCTCATCTGCATTTTTTGGTCTCTTGTTTCTCATTTTCCTCTTGACAATACCCCATAGATTCTCTATGGGGTTCAGGTCTGGTGAGTTTGCTGGCCAGTCAAGCACACCAACACCATGGTCATTTAACCAACTTTTGGTGCTGATAGTGAATTGGTGGGTTTTTGTTAAATGTGAGCCAAAATCATCACAATTAAAAGAACCAAAGACTTAAACTACTTCAGTCTGTGTGCATTGAATTTATTTAGGGCTGCACGATAAATCGCATGCGATATTTAACGCGCATCTTATCAGTAAAGCCGGTTCAGAACACTTCAGAACAAATACTCTCTTCTGTGTGTGCATTAATAATATAATAATAATTAATAAATAAATGATTAGTCTGTGTCTACTTTACATTAAGGTGCACTTTCACAGTTTATTAATGTTTATAACTCATAAATAAATGGTTCACAGGGGTTTACTTTCACAGGTTACTAACATCTGTAACTCTTTAATAAATGGTTCACAGGTGTTCATTTTACATTAAGGTTAACTTTCCCAGGTTACTAATGTTTATAACTCATTGATAAAGGGCTCTCACAGGTGTTCACTTTACATTAAGGTTCACTTTCACTGGTTATTAACATCTATAATTCATGAATAAATGGTTCACCCCACATTAAGGTTCACATGTAACTAATATTGGATATCTTCCACCAAAATAAAATTTGATAAAAGATATCAGGTTTTATAAATTGCTGTGGATAGTCATCGTGAACTTTTGCAGAATATCATGGGCACAGACACAGAGCAGCTTCTGGTAAGCAACATGGTAAGAAAAAAAAAGTGACACGGGTCATGAGATATAAATGAGAAAACCACAAATACAACACCCTTCAGCCTCGCTATAAAAGTAAATTTTTGCTGCTTCATGAAATAAATCAGGAATCTGGTTTCAAGTGAAGTAAGTACAAATAAGCATATTTTTCGAATATGTATAACGTGAGATGTCCTCACTATTTGGTAGGTATTGCGTCAAAAATAAAAAAATAAAAATAAAAATTCTTCATGATAACAGGACAGTTGAAAAGTGATAAAAAAAATATATAAAAGAAATGTTAAAAAACATATTTTTTTAACTTTTTTTATTTGCCTTATGTTTATTTATTTATTTGTTTGTTTGTACATCAAGATAAACTAAATGAAAATGAGAAATTTTGCCTTGGCTAATAGCTGAAAAAAAAATTTTGTTTGTTGGTTTGTTTTAAAATATATATTTTATTTAATTTCAGTTATTGTTTGTTTTTATTTCAAGCAACATTATTTTGTTTCAATTTAATTCGACTAATCTTTTTATGGTTTTATTTTTACTTTAAGTTCATTATAATAACCCTGGTCTGAATTGCATTTTTAAAGTATTTTTTAATAAATCAGTGGATTCTGAAAAAACAAAAACAATGTACATAAGGTCACTGACCCTTTTGTATGAGCATGCCTGTGTGTGTATATTAGTCTGTCACTTTTTTCTGTCGTAAATGCTTGTTGGTTTGTCTCCTACGTGAGCACACATACCCTTGCACTCATGTGGCATCATAGTATGTTAGCAGAAAACCCTGAGTGACATGTTGGTGCACTAGCGTGTCTTACTGGGGTTCAGATGCTTTCCTATCACAAAGCCCCAGTAAAGGTCAGAAATGTTGACAGAGCCTCCTGGACAACACACACAGGGTTGGGGGAGTAGGGCAATACGTGCATATACCAACATAATAAAAATGTGCCATGTTCATGTATTGAACATGAGTTTTAGCACCACTTTCTGGACATTTTACTTTTAACTCTCGCAAAATGTCTAGTAAGGTATGTAATAACACAGAAATGCAGAAATGTCGCCACAAGTACATCTTTCCAATGAGTCTGGGCTGAAATTTTACGTCTTTATGCATTTTCAACATTATGTAGGGGGCACTATTACACATCTTCCGAAAGAATATAGAATTTCCAGATCAAAACACATGTGAACAAGAAGCAGAAACAAGCGATTGAATATGTAAAATATTGCAATCGTCAAGCATTAAACAGCATATAAATCGAAACTGCCAAACATTTACCATATGAAATGTCAACCTAGGGAGTGGTATAGGACTGTGCAAGCGTTAGGGGTTTGATGGAAGCAATCTACTCCATGTATGTTTTGATCATCGTTCTGAATCTGTTACAACACAAACATTGATTTTGTAAATATTATAGCACTCTGAATGAACTGCCTAATAGAAATGACTCCTATATCTCCCCGCTGTACAACATGCAAATTTTGTAATGTAAATGTAATGTGGTACCCTACAGCAACCCGTAATACACTTGACAGAAAAAGGCAGGTAACTCTCTTTTTCCTTAATAAAAAGCCTTTTGGGGTGATGTGCATGCCATATGCCCAGTTCTGCATGTCAAAGTCAGGGGTAAATTTGTCAGCGCCCCAGGGAAGTTAGCAGTTTAATAGTAGCCTGTGGTGAAGAAATTGGAAAAGGAGTGTATGAATGACATATACTCTGTACATGGCCAGACTGAAAACTGAGTGTATGAGTGTTCTGGCCTGAGGGGTTAGAGGATTAGCCCCAGGGCTTCGCTGTGGGGTACCATCACTACATACAGCGTTAAGTGCTCAAATATATATCCACAGAGACACATACAGTAGGCTATCAGCCAAAGTCACAAGGTGTAGGTGAAACATTCTTAGAGTGCCTGTGGGCATTCAGACATTACCAGAGGTCAAGGTCCTGCTTATATCCAAAGTTCAGGTATGCCTTTGAACAAGACAAATGTTTATATATGGGTGAGTAGGATCTGGTTCTGCAAAAAAAAAAGTCTCTAGAAGAAAATATATTTTTTGGAATATGTGTCTTTCTGAATAATTATCTACAACTATAGACAAATACTAAATATACACGCATGTATTTGATCAAAAATACAGTAAAAACCGTTTGAAATTTGCTCAGCAAGAAAATGTTTTTTTTAATAATTTTTTTTTTAGAAAGACTTTTGATAATAGGTGGGTAAATGTCTATTGGGATTGAAGCAATGTCGACTGGTAAACCTTGTAATGCCAGAATAAAGGCTAATAATAGCTGAATAAAAACAAAAGGATTATGTCTCATACCTGGCAGAGGTGTGAAAGGATCATCGAGTGAGAACAGCATGCAGGGGAGCTTACATGGGGCCATAAATCAATTTTATTAGCCTTCTCTAAAAACATTTACAATTAGTCATTTACACAATACATTTTATTTCACATGTTCTCACTGTATTCTTCATCAAATAATTGCAGCTGTAATTAGACTAAGAGACTATGATTTAGATTGAAAAAATCTTAATAATTCCAAACACACAGTAGTGTGTATTATGGAGTCAGATGTTAATAAATCAGGAGTCCAGTCAATGAAATGAGAATAAAGGTGTGGTTTAGAGCTAAATTGGTGCCCATGCAGCCAAGATCTCTCCAAAGGCACAACACACAATGCTCAGTGAGGTGAAAAAAGAACCCTATTACAGCTAAAGACTTGAAGTATTCATTGAAGCTAGTTAGCATCTCCGTTCAAGAGTCAACCATATATGTAAAACATTGAACAGGTGAACAGGCATGGAATCCATGGAAGGACACCACAAAGGAAGCCAGTGCTCTCATAACAAAACATTGCAGCACACCTAAAGTTTGCTAAAGACCACATTGACACTTCACAACACTACTGGGAAAAAGTCTTGTGGACAAAAATAATTGTTTGCGAAGAACATACAGCACTTTGTATGGTGTAAAAAGAAAACCGCATGCCAACATGAAAACATAATCCGAACAGTGAAGTATGATGGAGGGAGCTTCCTGATTTGGGTCTGCTTTGCTGCCTCTGGACCTGGACCACTTGCCATTGTGGAGGGGAAAATGAATTCCCAAGTTTATCAGGATATCCTACAGAATAATCTCGAGGTGGCTGTCTGAAAGCTGAAGCTGGGTGATGCAGCAGGAAAATGACCCTTTGAACACTAAATTCTAAATTGAACACTAGATTAAAAAAGTAAATCTACAACAGAATGGCTTCGGAAACAGAAAATCCATCTTTTGGAGTGGCCCAGTCAAGCCCAGACCTCAATCCAATAGAGATGCTGTAGAATGACTTAAAGAGAGCCATTCACACCAGATGTCCTAAGGGTGAGCTGAAGCGGTTTTGTAAGGAAGAATGGTCCAAAATTACTCCTGGACATTGTGCATGTCTAATACACAGCTACAGGAAGCACTTGCTTGATGTTATTGCTGCTAAAGATGGTTCAAGCAGTTATTAAAGCATTGTTTCACTTATAATTTTCCCTATAACTTTGTATGTTTAATGGGTGTGTTCAATAAAAAAAAATGAAAGATCATGACTGTTTGTGTTTTACCAGATTAATATTGTTTTTTGATATTTGTGACTGGTGAAGATCAGGGGCCTGTTTCATAAAACAAGTTTACCATATAAGGTTTATTTCAGTTGGTTCAGAATAACTTAAATAAGCCTGGCTTGTTTGGTAAACTTGTTTTATGAAACAGCCCCCAGATCACATTTCATGACCAATTTAAGCAGAAAACCAGAAAATTGAAAATAGTTCACTTTTTTTTTTGCAACTGCATGTACAGTATCGTGACTGTTGTCACATGGAGTTCTGGTACAAAAAATGCATAGATAAACATCTGATGTTAACTTTTCCACTGCAAAAACATTTGTTTTAATTTCTACAGTAGCTATTTTTTTTGCGGTTTGATTTAAATCATGTATTGTGTGGCAGTTAGTAATAAAGTTGACACATTTGTGGCTTGCTAATTTTGGACCCTGTTAAGCATACTTTAAACCAGAAAATTGTTCATTAATATTCCAAATCTCTTACTTGGTCTATGATATGGTTATCACAGTCAACATAGAATTTATATCAAAATTCATACAATATCTTGCATTATATATTGATTATCCTCACCACATGGAAAATTCTGTACTTTAGTTTGTCCTCGCGTCCTCGGTATGTTGAAACTGGTGTCGTGATGTGTAGATGGAGCTCATGCTGGTTATGGAAATCCCTAATTAAATGTTATTAGCTATGAGCTGTGAATGCAGGAGCACATATTTAATATCTGCCATCGCAACCTTGATGAGATTTCTCTAGAGATCTCCGCAAGACGAGACGACTGCTCTCATTTAGAGCATGCAAGGACAAAGCTATACAATCAAACCCTGCTGCAACATTTGGTGTGTCAGAAATAAATCTGATAGAAAACCACTTTAACATGTCTGCCAGTTTTGCTAAACTTTAACAGCCTTTTGTACCAGTGAAGTTTTTTCCCAACGATTTTCCGCCCTTGCACAGAGTCATGCCAACAACGCCGCATATAAACAGCAATAAAGGCCATTGTTATTGATCTTTATGTATAAATAACAAGTGACTGGGCACACTAGTCTCTTTCTGCTTCCTCAAGGCCTCATTAAAGCTAGTAGCTGACTAAGGTGAGACAAGCACACTTGCATGCACGTCAAAATGAAATTGCCAATGTGAGCAAAAAGAAGAAACTCAAAAGAATTACACACACAAAAGAAAGCTATGTCGTCGTACAGAACAAGGTCAGTTTCCTGGAACTGAACTGTTAAGTGTTCTAGCATAACAAATACATTTTTTCTTTTAATTTTGTGCGAGTACCCTTCTTATACAAGTTTCAAGACAAAATGATCTAAATTAGTCCTAACCAATCAACAGATAAGCATAGACAGACCTATAATTGTGCTAATAGTGCTTTAACCCATAACTGCTTTTAAATTAGGTGCATAAAAGCTAAATGAGTAGTGAGTAGAGACATGATAATAATAATTCAAACATTATTGATAATCATTTGTCTTCAAATAGACAAATGAGAATATGGGCTTTGGTATAAAGTCTTTCCCTTTCAAGGGAACTTCGAACTGCGTCCTCTATTGGTTGCTATGGGGAACACCTTCAGTGTGACCGGTGTCTGAAGCATATATCTAAAAATGACAATAACATTGACCGGTGACAGCCTATGACGTCACTACCGGTGCGACTATAGTATAAATAGGCACCGGGAGAACACGTCATCCTCTTCTTCGTCTTCACTGACCATTTGTTTATGTTAGCGTTAAGCTAAACACGACTAGGAGTGCATGTTTCTCGCCAGAGGCTTTGCTATGATACCTGCAGTTTCACACGGCTCGTGTGCTGTGTGTGCTCTCGAGGGAGTTGGATGCTCTCTGCATTCATTGCTTATTTCTTGTGAGGGATAAGCATGAATTGAACATGCTCATTTCACGAGGAGGCGGCTTGTGCTCATTGTGATGCATTCGCAGGACTACTCAGGGGGATGTGAGTATTTCACCATTTACCCGAGTTTTGTATATAGCGTTTGCATGAGTGCGTTTGCCTCTCGCAGGAATAGCGATGCATTCGTGGCAGCAGTATTCATTCGCACTTGATTTCCGAGGTAATCTAGCGGTTGGGCGGAGCGTGTTTAGCTCCTGCGGGAGCTGAATGCATACTGCACGTTGCGTCGTGGTGAGAACATGGAAAGGACCTGACGGGAAATGTCCTTTTATTTGTATAGGAAATGTATAGTGTGGATCTGTCTGCAGTTATTGGACAGATGGTTTATATAATGTCCTTCTCAGATAACCACATCAGACTGCACTCCGGCTTGAAAAAAAAAAAAACATTCTCGTCCCGCATCCACAGATTCCAGCATACTAGTTATGCCAACATCGAGGGGATGCGTGAGAATGGTTATGAGAAGATGCCACCAGTTGAAGAGACGCTGGCCTGCTATCTCTCCATGGGGGAGACATCTTCTCTTAAGGCACAGCAGCAGGTCAGGCTGCAGTCTTGCTTCAGGCTTTTCAGGCTGATCTGCTGAAAGACCTGAATAAAGGCAGGGTCTATCCCCTGATGAGGTGGCTGAGTTCTGTCGCACCACGGATCTTGCTCTCCATGCCGCTAAGCAGGCCGCCACTGCCATTGGCAGATCCAAAAAATGGCAGGCATGGTGGTTATGGAGAGACATCTGTGGGTGAGTCTGGTGGTTATCGGGTTGAAAGAGAAGGGCTTTCTTCTTGATGCACCGGTTTCCCCTTCTGAGCTTTTCGGCACTTCCGTCGAGACAGTGGTCGTGAGGTTTTAGGAGGCCAAGACGTGCTCAGCTGCCTTTAAATCCTTCATTCCACGAGGTTCCAGGCTTTGGACTTCGCCTCCAGCCTATATCATGAGCCATGCGCGGGAGCCATGGTTGGTGAGTACGATCCATTTTTATCTACTCTACTGCTAGTTCTTGTGTATTTGATGCTAGCCTTTCTCTGCAGCGCTACTCGGACCTGTTCTGTTTATCTGCCTTTAGGTTTGACCCACCTGCTAAGTCAGGACCTCCTGTTGTTGACCGATTACAGTGATGGTTTCACTCATCGGTTCTGGTTCCAGGCTGGAGATAGCCCTCATCTTCGGCTTGGACATGCAACCTGGGCTTCTGAGGAAGTCTCCCAGCATCAGGTCCCCAGTATAACACTGCAACCTCAGGACCTGTGGGTCCTTCTCGTGGGCTAGTACTCTTCTGAGTACATGCTTCGCACCGATTCATCCTCATGTTATATATACAGTGGGTACGGAAAGTATTCAGACCCCCTTAAATTTTTCACTCTTTGTGATATTGCAGCCATTTGCTAAAATCATTTCAGTTATTTTTTTTCCTCATTAATGTACACACAGCACCCCATATTGACAGAAAAACACAGAATTGTTGACATTTTTGCAGATTTATTAAAAAAGAAAAACTGAAATATCACATGGTCCTAAGTATTCAGACCCTTTGCTCAGTATTTAGTAGAAGCACCCTTTTGATCGAATACAGCCATGAGTCTTTTTGGGAAAGAGGCAACAAGTTTTTCACACCTGGATTTAGGGATCCTCTGCCATTCCTCCTTGCAGAGCCTCTCCAGTTCTGTCAGGTTGGATAGTAAACGTTGGTGGACAGCCATTTTTAGGTCTCTCCAGAGATGCTCAATTGGGTTTAAGTCAGGGCTCTGGCTGGTTCTAGGCACTTGGTCGTATCCCCTTAAAGGAATCTATTCCTGATTCCAAGCCTTAAGCTCTACACCGGGCCAAGGAGTTCTGGCCCTAACAGGTACGTTTTTTTGAGTATGTAGCTTAGGCTTTTGGCCGTAGGGGATAATGTCACTGACAGCTGTCTAACGTCCCAGGGGCAACTCCCTTAAAGCTTTTGGTAGAGTTGGTTCTTAGTGCTCACCTGTGGTTTGACTGTCACTCCTCTCAGCATGGTGACGTGGGTATACCGTTCCCCATAGCGACCCCTAGAGGACACAGTTCGAAGTTCCCTTGAAAGGGAACGTCTCAGGTTACGTATGTAACCATGGTTCCCTGAGTGGGTAACGAGACACTGCGTCCTCTAGGTTTCCAGCCATGCTTCGGACGCAAGCTTCAGTCGAAGAAGCGGATGACGTGTTCTCCCGGCGCCTATTTATACTATATTCGCACCGGTAGTGACATCATAGGCTGTCGCCGCCTAATGTTATTGTCGTTTTTAGATATATGCTTCAGACACCGGTCACACTGAAGATATTCCCCATAGCGACCCCTAGAGGATGCAGTGTCTCATTCCCTACTCAGGGAACCATGGTTATATATGTAACCTGAGATGTTTTGTGTTATGTTACACGATAATCTTGTAAAATGGGGTCTAATTGAGAGCTATTTCCCTATTATTATTATTATTATTATTATTATTATTATTATTATGCCTATTATATTAACTATTGTCATTGTGATAGTGTAACACATTTCTGAAGGGTTATTCAAAGGGCACTAGTCATGCTTCACTGTTCAAAATCACAAGGAATTAGATAATTTACATCAGCTGTGGCTTTTTACAAGATGCAGTTGCTGTCTGTGTTTAACAGAGGGCATTGTGATGACAGATGATTCTTGGTAGAATTGTGACAGAAAATTTGACAATAATTGACCAAAATAATGGTGTTAGTGGTATTTTGAATAACTTGCTGTTCTATAACAGGAGGTGACATGTATTTCTCATCCTTAATCTACATTAAAACCCTTGCATTGTAATTTAGTTTAGAAAAAACATTTTTTTTTACAACTGGGGAGTTATTACTCTCGCCTCCCTGCAGACCATAAGGGCTTCTGTTCTCCCCTCATATCAGCGCAGACTGAAGAGAAATATCAACCCCACTGAGTGATTTATACTTCCTTTTTGCCTTGTCATATCAATATACTTTATGACATATTTCTTTCATACAAAAATAAGGAAACATAGCAAGAGCCAAAAATAAATAAAACATCCAAAAACAGATCTATCACATTTGTTCTCGTCAGAGCATGCCACAAATGCAAGCATGTCATTCACTTCATAGCTAAGGTTGTGATATATATGATGACATAAAACATACTGTATATATATATTTTTTTTTTTTTTGAGTACTTCATAACAGTTGTGTTATTACAGCTTTTGCACAGAGTTAGCAGTAGTTGTGCAGTGAAAGGGAATGAAAGGGAAGAGGCGTCAGAAATAAACATTTGTTTATCGTTATATTGTATTTTGCAACCAACTGATATGTATTTTATTTATATTGTTATTTATCCTCCTGAGCCTAATTGTGGCAATAGATCTCATCCACTTGACCAACCACTTTCAAAAACACTCTTAAATTGCTTACAATTTAACAGCAATTATATTTGCAGTCTATTTACTACCACCATACATGGTAAATGATCATTTTTTTGATGGAACTATAATGGACAAGGTGCCTTTTGTCTATTAAAAATACACCATAACTAAAGCTGAAATAAATAAATACGTGGCCACTGTTGTGTTTTAATATTTAATGTTTAAATCACTTTTGCATAATTTTAAGATTTTATAACATCTATTTAAAATGTAGGTACAGTTATTTATTTTTAAATATTTTTATACACTGTACATATTGTTAAGGTATCTATATATGACTCTATTTTAATAATATTATCTACACATAATTAATTTAATTATATCTGCCTGGTTTTCACTTGTTTGAACTTTTATTTACTTTTGCTCATAATTTGGTCTCACTCAAACATAACAATTTACACAATTGTACAGAGCTATGTGTCAGTAGGTTTTTAGATATGTCATCTAAAAATATTTTCAATATTTTCATACCTCATGTTGAGTCACTATATGGTTTATTTGTACTTTTAATGATTCATTTTACACATTGCAGTACTATTTAATTTAACTGGAAAATTAAATGAATATATGAGCAGCATTTACAGTATTTAAAACACATAAAAGAAAAGAAAATGAATGTTATTTGTCCCATATACTATGTGCATATTTTAAGTGCTTTATAAAAGAAAGAAAGCAGCCACTATGGATGTTTTTGTGTCATCACAAATTTTACACCAGTGGAGCCCATTTTCATTATCTCACCAAGGGACCCACAAAGCCACAGCCTGGCCCTGGTCCTTGGTATTAAAACGTCTGAAAAGCCCTTCTCTAAGGAGTTAAATACCATGGTGTTATTGCTCCAAGACTAATTGAGAGAGTCTTCACAGTGTCCTTGCCACCAGGGAGCTTGTGTTATCATGGCATGAGCATATCACAGAGGCCACTTAATGTAAAAGTAAGGCCATTCACATTGATAGCGACTCACAATGACAAAGAGACCTGAAATAGTTTGTTTTCAATAGAGCTCTTCTGTTTGTAGTGTACAACCATGAAGAGAATTACCTTTTTCAAGACATGGTAATTTCTAATGGGTTGTTAATAGCTATGTTTGATTTATGAATAAACAAGGTCTGTGGTTAACGTTACTTGAAGAGGCTTTCCTGTTGAGTTCTACAACATAAATTGCACACAGTTCTACCTGAAATGTCAATTTTGAAACCATTGTGTGCTTTAAGTGTCAGTTACTAAGACTTACTCTGTGAGTTCTCCTGTACAACACATGTCCAGTACATTGCAACTCATTCATCAAGTACATGTCAAACATATATTCAAGAAATAAAAGGAATAAATAAAGATTACAATTTTCAAATTCATTTTTGATGTGTGATTCTGTGTAATTTAGGTTATTGAACAAAAAGTGGGGGGAAAAAAGAAAAAATTGTTAAAAAAAAGAAAGTTACTTATTGCATTAAAAATTCCTGCAGGAAACACAAGAAGAATTAGCCTTCAGGGTCAGTCTATATTGACGTCATGGCAGCTTTATGACATTTAGTGAGTTTAGGCTCCTTAAGATATACTGTGGCCAAGTACAGTCAACCTCAATTTTATGCAGCGGCACAATGTGGCAACTTCAACTAAGAGTGCAGTATGAATCCCAACAGCAAAGTTAATCACATCAATTTCTTTAAAAAAAAAAAAAAAAGTTGCATTTACTATTGATAACACAGCTGAGCCAACGACAAGACCTGTGACTCGATCTGAGGTCTTGCTATATGTCTGAGTTTTACCCACAAGGCTATGGCTCTGACATCAAATCCATTTCTGAACAACAACAACAAAAAAAAAGGAATAATGTTGGAGATTCGGAAGGGCAGCCTTCAATCACAATATGCTGTAGCAATCAGGGTTCATCCACCATCATATCTGTCACCATGAGGCCCCAGGCCTTCACCCAGTCAGAGGTCATTTGACACTGAGTGACAGTTGGGACAGGAACAAGTGACTCATGGAATAGAGTTTGAGAGATATGCAGGAGAATATAAGATTTCCTCTAATCAAACTCACTCCAGAAAGTTGAACTCTCTTGGGCTTGGTGAGAGCACCATGTGGGAAATCTCAGAGAATTACGGTTTGTTTATTAAGCGTGAGAGCTCTGGGGTAAACCCCAGACCAAGCGGGAGAAGCAGTTTGAACTTTTGCATGGTAGGCACCACCATTCAAAAGTTTAAGGTCAGTAAGAGTTTTTTTTATTTTATTTTAAATAAACAAATACTTTTATGAAGCAAGGAAGCATCTACAAAAATTAGCATCAAAAGCATCACAGGAATAAATAGCATTTTTAAATATATTAAAACAGAAAACAGTTCTTTTGAATTGTGAATTTAGTTTTTACTGTATATTTGATCAAATAAATGCAGCCTTGGTGAGCATGAGAGATTTACTTACCCCCAACTTTCTAACAGTCAGTGAATATGCATACATATATACTGAACTAGACTAAATGTTCTACTCCAAACCCCCACCCCCTCTCCTGCTCTCACAGATTCCTATCACTGGTGGGACTGAGAATACAACTTTTAATTTCCAGTTGTTTATCTTTAATAAGAAAAATGCTAAAATTGTATCTCCCAGACATTTTTAGTCTGTTTTAATAAACATTCCACAAATTAAATTAAATGTTTTCTTTTTAAGTGGAAGAACATGTTCCATTTAAAAAGCTGTTTTCTTACTGTCACGTTTAGTCTTTTAAAGGGTAGAGATACTGTGTATTTGCACAAATAACATGTTTACAGATACAAATGCACAAAAGCCTGCGCAAGCAGTAAAATTGTGTGTACATGATCAGTTTGACAGTAGAAAACAGTTTATCTAGTGAGAATGCATTACATGTAATCACTTACATTATAAAATGGCTACTTCCCTGCATCCAGTTCATTTTAAGTAATCATGCTATCATAAAAGCAAACCAAGCAAAAAAAATTTTTTTTTAATTATCTTTATGCCAGTATGCTGAAGTGCAATCACAATTCCCTAAGTATTAGGTCAGAATGGTAACCTTTTTTTTTTTTAGGCAAAATTTACTAACGCGCCATCTTTTGGCATTAAAATGGTAGGCTACTGTCAGGCTTTACTAAAGACACGCAGTAAAGAATTAGTTCTGAAAAGGCGTGGACACCTGACCTTACTGAATATGCATTTGTAGGAGTTTCCCTTTCAGAGACAAAATTTATGGGAGGAGAGTATTAAAATGAATCACGCAATGCGATTTACTAATGTTTGCGCTCGTCAAATTACTGGTATTTGCACCATTATTTAATGGTAAATACCCCCCCCCCCCCCAAAAAAAACAGCATCTGTGTTCTTTAATGTGTGCATTGTTAGTAAATCACCCGCAGAATTTTTCTCTCGCATCGGCACTTTTATGGAATTGCGCTCTAGCGCTAATTTGCCCTGTTTAGTAAATCTGTCCCTAAGAGAGAATTCCAAATTAAAACTAATTTGATATTATTTTTTCTGTGTGCACAATAACACCAAAAACATGTATTAAAATGTAATGAGTCAACAATATTTTTCCTTTTAGGCGTGACATACCAAAGGACTCCTTAGTTACATTACGGTAGGATTTAGTTACATTACTTTGTACAAAAGTGCAAGTAATACATATAGATAGAGAGAATAGGTCCAGTAGTGCCGTAGACTTAGACCGCTGTCCCTCTGATGCTATAGGATTGTGTGTTCTAAGTAGTTGCTAGATAAGTAATTGTTCTAGCTGGTTGCTAGACAGATAAGGTGTTCCTCTTCAGGAACTCGAGCTGCGTCGGAGGACGCTTCGGGAACGCCCTTCAGCATGACCGGCTGTGAACATCGTGTGTAATCAGACCAATAGATGGGCGAGACATCACGGGCGGGTGACGTAATGACCAGGAAGCTATAAAAGCACGTGCGGTGAGACCAGCGTCAGCTTTTTGTCATTCAGCAAGCGCTCTGTGTGTGTGTCAGTTGTGAGTCTTATTTGGTGTTGTCTGTCCCATAGAAAATAAAGAAAGAATTGCAAAGAGATATACGATGTCAAAAGCACATGAGAAAAGGAAACACCAGTTAAGGGGCAAAGGTGGGCAGCGTTTCAGACTGTGTGTTCCTCCCTGCCCGCGTTTCATTACAGGTGGGGATACACACAGCCTGTGTGTTGTCTGCCTGGGAGCAGAGCATGCTGAGTCTGCTCTTGATAGAGCTGACTGCCCGCATTGCGAGCGTCTTGTGATGCATGTTCTCCACTCCCGGAGGGCACTCTTTGAGGAGCGTGCCTTCGCTAGCGCTCCCCGCGGTGCGGGTTCCGCTTCCCGGCAATTACGCTCGTGGGGTTCACAGCTGGAACTGGCGGAGGGAATGGTCAGTCCCCTCTGGGGTGCAGCATGTTACATCGCATTGCACGGTGTCCGTCTCGCCTCAGTGCCCTCAGGAGATAGGTCTGCTAACCCTGCCGGAGTTACAGGGCGCAGCGGTCTCCCGCCAGCGCCACTCTCAGTCACAGCCCGGCAACGTAGCGGTGCTAAGAGGCTCGCCACCTCCGCGGAGGTCTCTAGAGCAGCAGGTTCGGTTGTTCCCTGCTGGTTCGCCATTACAGGGCACCAAGCTGGCTGCTCGCATTACACCAGAGATCAGTCTCGAGAGGCTGATTCCCTTAGTAGACTTTTTGGCAGCGTGGAAACTACTGCCAAATATGTCTCAGTGGGTCCTGCACACTGTAGAGCGGGGCTACAGAATCCAGTTTGGTTCTCCTCCACCTCGTTTCAACGGGATTACGCCCACGCTGGTGGGCCACGAGCAGGCTCTGGTTATGGAACAAGAAGTAGTCACTCTCTTGAGGAAGGAGGCCATCGAGGTGGTCCCTCCTCAGGCGAGGCAGTCCGGGTTCTACAGCCAGTACTTCATAGTTCCGAAGAAGGATGGGGGGTTGCGTCCCATTTTAGATCTACATCATTTGAACCGCTCAGTCATGTGACTGAAGTTCAGGATGCTTACTCTCAAGCAAGTCGTGTCTCAGATCAGGTCCGAGGACTGGTTTGTCACGATCGATCTAAAGGACGCATACTTCCATATATCCATCCTTCCCACTCACAGGAAGTTCCTGAGGTTTGCTTTCGGGGGCAAAGCATACAAATATCATGTTCTTCCTTTCAGCCTTGCACTCTAACCTGCACTTTCACGAAGTGTGTGGATGCAGCCCTGGCTCCGTTGCGACTCAAAGGCGTCCGCATACTAAACTATATTGACGATTGGTTGATTTTAGCTCAGTCAGAGCAGATGGCGGTTCTCGTCCACATGAGAGAGCTGGGGTTAAGACTAAACGCCAAGAAGAGTGTGCTTT
>NW_015506015.1:92280-93117 GCF_001515645.1 Sinocyclocheilus grahami
GAAGATACTTCCTCCCTGACCTAAGAGGTCACCATGTGTTGGTGCACACCGACAGCACAGCGGTGGTCTCTTACATCAACCACCAGGGAGGTCTGCGCTCACGCCGTTTGTACAAACTAGCGTACCAGATCCTTGTGTGGTCCCAGGGAAAACTTCTCTCGCTGAGAGCAGTTTACATTCCTGGGCATCTCAATTTGGGAGCAGACATCCTGTCGAGGCAGGGGCCGAGGCCCGGGAAATGCTTCACCCCAGGGTGGTGAAGCAGATATGGAGAGTTTTTGGCCAGGCCCAGGTGGACTTGTTTGCGACTCGCATGACATCGCACTGTCCCCTATGGTTCTCTCTAAATCATCCAGCTCCACTGGGGCTGGCTGACATGGTACAGACGTGGCCGAGGCTTCGTCTGTATACCTTTCCCCCGATCGCTCTGCTCCCGGGAGTTCTGGAGAGAGTGCGCCGGGACGGTGGCCGTCTTCTGCTAGTAGCCCCGTTCTGGCCGGGCCGAGTATGGTTCTCGGACCTGATTTCTCTCCTCGACGGCGCTCCTTGGGAGATTCCCGTCAGGAGAGATCTCCTCTCACAGGCAGAGGGTACGATCATCCACCCCCGCCCGGAGCTGTGGAAGTTGTGGGTATGGCCCCTGAGGGGGCACAACTCATAGCTTCCGGTCTCTCAACCGAGGTTGTTGAGACCATTTTCCCATTTTCCAATCCCTCAACGAGGAAACCGTATGCCTTGAAGTGGAAACTTTTCACTTCTTGGTGCGGAGACTGCCAGCTCGCCAGCTCGAACTGCCCGGTTGGTACAGTGCTGGAGTTCGTGCAGGCCCGTTTCTCC
>NW_015506015.1:93353-140863 GCF_001515645.1 Sinocyclocheilus grahami
GTTTCAGAGACTGCTGGGTCTGATGGCAGCTGCGTCCAACGTGATACCTATTGGCCTGCTGTACATGAGGCCCCTACAGTGGTGGCTCAAGACCAGGGGGTTCTCCCCGAGGGGAAACCCGCTTCGCATGTTCAAGGTCACACGGCGATGACCTTGGTTCTTGGCTCAGGGCCCGGTGCTGGGAGCTCCTTGTCGCCGCGTGATGCTAGCGACGGATGCGTCCCTCACCGGTTGGGGAGCGGTCATGAGTGGCCACCCCGCCCGTGGTCTGTGGAGTGGTCGCCATCTCACGTGGCACATCAACTGTCTGGAGATGCTGGCCATGCTTCATGCACGAAGATACTTCCTCCCTGACCTAAGAGGTCACCATGTGTTGGTGCACACCGACAGCACAGCGGTGGTCTCTTACATCAACCACCAGGGAGGTCTGCGCTCACGCCGTTTGTACAAACTAGCGTACCAGATCCTTGTGTGGTCCCAGGGAAAACTTCTCTCGCTGAGAGCAGTTTACATCCCTGGGCATCTCAATTTGGGAGCAGACATCCTGTCGAGGCAGGGGCCAAGGCCCGGGGAATGGGTGCTTCACCCCAGGGTGGTGAAGCAGATATGGAGAGTTTTTGGCCAGGCCCAGGTGGACTTGTTTGCGACTCGCATGACATCGCACTGTCCCCTATGGTTCTCTCTAAATCATCCAGCTCCACTGGGGCTGGCTGACATGGTACAGACGTGGCCGAGGCTTCGTCTGTATACCTTTCCCCCGATCGCTCTGCTCCCGGGAGTTCTGGAGAGAGTGCGCCGGGACGGGGTCCGTCTTCTGCTAGTAGCCCCGTTCTGGCTGGGCCGAGTATGGTTCTTGGACCTGATTTCTCTCCTCGACAGCGGTCCATGGGAGATTCTCGTCAGGAGAGATCTCCTCTCACAGGCAGAGGGTACGATCATCCACCCCCGCCCGGAGCTGTGGAAGTTGTGGGTATGGCCCCTGAGGGGGCACAACTCATAGCTTCCGGTCTCTCAACCGGGGGTGTTGAGACCATTTTCCAATCCCGAGCTCCCTCAACGAGGGCTAGTAGCCCCGTTCTGGCTGGGCCGAGTATGGTTCTTGGACCTGATTTCTCTCCTCGACAGCGGTCCATGGGAGATTCTCGTCAGGAGAGATCTCCTCTCACAGGCAGAGGGTACGATCATCCACCCCCGCCCGGAGCTGTGGAAGTTGTGGGTATGGCCCCTGAGGGGGCACAACTCATAGCTTCCGGTCTCTCAACCGAGGTTGTTGAGACCATTTTCCAATCCAGAGCTCCCTCAACGAGGAAACCGTATGCCTTGAAGTGGAAACTTTTCACTTCTTGGTGCGGAGACTGCCAGCTCGACCCAGTTAACTGCCCGGTTGGTACAGTGCTGGAGTTCTTGCAGGCCCATTTCTCCGCAGAGTTGACCACTCCACCCTGAAGGTCTACGTGGCGGCTATGGCTGCCTACCACGCCCCTCTTGGTGGCCAGTCAGTGGACAGACACCCCCTAGTTACACGCCTAGTTACACGTTTCCTCCACGGTGCACTGAGGCCTCTGGTACGATCTCGGGTCCCCACGTGGGACCTGGCTGTGGTGCTAGAGGCTCTCTGTAGGCCTCGCTTTGAGCCTATTGAGGAGATCTCTGATCGCCACCTTACTATCAAAGCTACCTTCCTTCTGG
Source organism: Sinocyclocheilus grahami (assembly GCF_001515645.1). Classification (NCBI taxonomy): domain Eukaryota; kingdom Metazoa; phylum Chordata; class Actinopteri; order Cypriniformes; family Cyprinidae; genus Sinocyclocheilus; species Sinocyclocheilus grahami. The sequence goes on from NW_015506015.1 coordinate 95,043, forward strand.
CGATATCTTCTCTCAAGAGAGTTGGGGATCTGCAGGCCCTTTCAGTGGCCCCATCTTATCTTGACTTTGTACCCAGTCTGGCCAAATAGTTTTTGTTCCCTCGAGCAGGTTATGTTCCTAAGGTCCCCTCTTCTACACCACGGCCTGTCGTACTCCAGGCCTTCAGTCCTCCTCCCTTCGGGGATCCAGACCAGCAGAAGCTAAACTGTATGTGTCAAGTGCGAGCATTGGACGCATACGTCCACAGAGCTGCCTTGTGGAGAAGGGCGGACCAACTGCTTGTATGCTATGGTCCCCCTACGAGAAGTATTCCTGCTACGAAACAGACCCTCAGTCGGTGGATAACAGATGCTATTTCTATTTATTATGAGTCCTCTGATCTCCCTTCGCCTCTTGGGGTCAAGGCTCACTCTACGAGAAGTGTGGCGGCCTCTAAGGCCTTCTTGGCAGGTGTCTCAATGCAGGACATCTGCGAAGCTGCAGGATGGTCCACACCCCTAACCTTCGTCAGGTTCTATGGCCTAGACATGCAAGCCACTCCTGGCTCCTCTGTTCTCGCGCCTTAGCTATGCACGCTTCCAAACTAGGCGAGATTTGAAAGTCTGGCGGCGTGGGCATTCTCGTTCCCGAAGCGTCCTGGCGCCAGCGCTTGCTTCATTCCTGGTAGCTGACGCTGGTCTTACCTCACGTGCTTTTATAGCTTCCTGGTCATTACGTCACCCGCCCGTAACGTCTCGCCCATCTATTGGTCACGCTGAAGGGCGTTCCCGAAGCGTCCTCCGACGCAGCATCTCGTTCCCTCGAGGAACCATGGTTACATATGTAACCTGAGACGTTCTTGCTTGTGATGATTAAATTTGAGTTTGAGATTCATCAATGCTTTTTACTACCCATTTTCTTTGGTGTCTGAGGTCATTCAAGAACTACAGAATCATAGTGACACAATAAGTGAACCTGGAAATATCCTCCTGTATAATCCCATCAGATGGCAGCTGTCCCAAGAGAAAAGAAACTGATTAAATTAATACAGAAATATTTTTTTTGTTTCCATTCTCATAGGACACAAATCCCATCTTATTGTTCAAAAGTGACAGAAAATATGATTAGGATAATTTGCATATGATTTAGAGAGATGCATCTATCAAAATGGAGGTCAGGGGGCAGGAACCACCTTTGAATACAAATCTTAAAGACATGCACATACACATGTTGTGAAGCAGATGGCAATTCTGTTCTCCTGTCACCTGACATCTCTTTGTCTAGAGGTGTTAGAAAGAAATGAAGAGCAGACACTACGAGGTGAGTTCCATCAGATGTGGATCGCTTTCAGATAAAGTAAAGCTGTGGCAGATGCAGAATAAAGCCGAGGATTCAGAGCAAGTGCTTTTACTTAGTCTGATTTTCTTAACCCATTGTAGTTTTGAAAACAACGTGCATAGTTTTTATTAATTTATTACTTTTCTTTTTCTTTTCTAGCTCACATTTTGCCTACAACTTTATTTTCAGAGAGAGAGAAAAAAACTATCCTGAGACCCTGTGACCTCATATGAGGACATTATATTTTGGTGTATTTCTCTGAGACTATACATGCCACAGTTTTAAGTCTGGATGTCCTGTACAGAGCACATTCAGGGCTTTTCTTGTTCTGGTAGGATCTCGGGTCCCCACGTGGGACCTGGCTGTGGTGCTAGAGGCTCTCTGTAGGCCTCGCTTTGAGCCTATTGAGGAGATCTCTGATCGCCACCTTACTATCAAAGCTACCTTCCTTCTGGCGATATCTTCTCTCAAGAGAGTTGGGGATCTGCAGGCCCTTTCAGTGGCCCCATCTTATCTTGACTTTGTACCCAGTCTGGCCAAATAGTTTTTGTTCCCTCGAGCAGGTTATGTTCCTAAGGTCCCCTCTTCTACACCACGGCCTGTCGTACTCCAGGCCTTCAGTCCTCCTCCCTTCGGGGATCCAGACCAGCAGAAGCTAAACTGTATGTGTCAAGTGCGAGCATTGGACGCATACGTCCACAGAGCTGCCTTGTGGAGAAGGGCGGACCAACTGCTTGTATGCTATGGTCCCCCTACGAGAAGTATTCCTGCTACGAAACAGACCCTCAGTCGGTGGATAACAGATGCTATTTCTATTTATTATGAGTCCTCTGATCTCCCTTCGCCTCTTGGGGTCAAGGCTCACTCTACGAGAAGTGTGGCGGCCTCTAAGGCCTTCTTGGCAGGTGTCTCAATGCAGGACATCTGCGAAGCTGCAGGATGGTCCACACCCCTAACCTTCGTCAGGTTCTATGGCCTAGACATGCAAGCCACTCCTGGCTCCTCTGTTATCGCGCCTTAGCTATGCACGCTTCCAAACTAGGCGAGATTTGAAAGTCTGGCGGCGTGGGCATTCTCGTTCCCGAAGCGTCCTGGCGCCAGCGCTTGCTTCATTCCTGGTAGCTGACGCTGGTCTTACCTCACGTGCTTTTATAGCTTCCTGGTCATTACGTCACCCGCCCGTGGTCCCCTCTTCTACACCACGGCCTGTCGTACTCCAGGCCTTCAGTCCTCCTCCCTTCGGGGATCCAGACCAGCAGAAGCTAAACTGTATGTGTCAAGTGCGAGCATTGGACGCATACGTCCACAGAGCTGCCTTGTGGAGAAGGGCGGACCAACTGCTTGTATGCTATGGTCCCCCTACGAGAAGTATTCCTGCTACGAAACAGACCCTCAGTCGGTGGATAACAGATGCTATTTCTATTTATTATGAGTCCTCTGATCTCCCTTCGCCTCTTGGGGTCAAGGCTCACTCTACGAGAAGTGTGGCGGCCTCTAAGGCCTTCTTGGCAGGTGTCTCAATGCAGGACATCTGCGAAGCTGCAGGATGGTCCACACCCCTAACCTTCGTCAGGTTCTATGGCCTAGACATGCAAGCCACTCCTGGCTCCTCTGTTCTCGCGCCTTAGCTATGCACGCTTCCAAACTAGGCGAGATTTGAAAGTCTGGCGGCGTGGGCATTCTCGTTCCCGAAGCGTCCTGGCGCCAGCGCTTGCTTCATTCCTGGTAGCTGACGCTGGTCTTACCTCACGTGCTTTTATAGCTTCCTGGTCATTACGTCACCCGCCCGTAACGTCTCGCCCATCTATTGGTCACGCTGAAGGGCGTTCCCGAAGCGTCCTCCGACGCAGCATCTCGTTCCCTCGAGGAACCATGGTTACATATGTAACCTGAGACGTTCTTGCTTGTGATGATTAAATTTGAGTTTGAGATTCATCAATGCTTTTTACTACCCATTTTCTTTGGTGTCTGAGGTCATTCAAGAACTACAGAATCATAGTGACACAATAAGTGAACCTGGAAATATCCTCCTGTATAATCCCATCAGATGGCAGCTGTCCCAAGAGAAAAGAAACTGATTAAATTAATACAGAAATATTTTTTTTGTTTCCATTCTCATAGGACACAAATCCCATCTTATTGTTCAAAAGTGACAGAAAATATGATTAGGATAATTTGCATATGATTTAGAGAGATGCATCTATCAAAATGGAGGTCAGGGGGCAGGAACCACCTTTGAATACAAATCTTAAAGACATGCACATACACATGTTGTGAAGCAGATGGCAATGCTGTTCTCCTGTCACCTGACATCTCTTTGTCTAGAGGTGTTAGAAAGAAATGAAGAGCAGACACTACGAGGTGAGTTCCATCAGATGTGGATCGCTTTCAGATAAAGTAAAGCTGTGGCAGATGCAGAATAAAGCCGAGGATTCAGAGCAAGTGCTTTTACTTAGTCTGATTTTCTTAACCCATTGTAGTTTTGAAAACAACGTGCATAGTTTTTATTAATTTATTACTTTTCTTTTTCTTTTCTAGCTCACATTTTGCCTACAACTTTATTTTCAGAGAGAGAGAAAAAAACTATCCTGAGACCCTGTGACCTCATATGAGGACATTATATTTTGGTGTATTTCTCTGAGACTATACATGCCACAGTTTTAAGTCTGGATGTCCTGTACAGAGCACATTCAGGGCTTTTCTTGTTAGGATGTTTCACTATGACCACTCCCTCTCCTTGGTCTTCAAATATGTCTGATATTAATTTAGTGACACTTATGGAAATATGATAATATTTTGTAATTTTCATTTTAAATCTGTCTAATTTTTAAACTGTCTGTCATAAATCAACATCTCAGGAAAATGTTATGGCGTTTCAAATCGAAATATGACTTTCTGTTACGAAACAGGATGTTGATTTCATACATGTCCTCATATGAGGACACTGGGACTAAAAGCATGTTTATTAGCATTTTGTGAGACATAACAAATGAATAGGGAAATAAATTATGTTTCAATATTCTATGAAATATTATATATTATTATGAAAATCTTGTCAAATATTACTCCCATTATTACACTTTTCATTACGTTACCCCCAAAACACATTAATATGCAAATTAGATGTAGTTTATAGATACATTGTATATAATGAGAAAACTCATTTATGGCTATTTTACACACATTTTGCAGAAAAAAAAATGGTATACCAAATCATTGTTATAACATAGTTGAGAATCATCTTTATACAAAGTTTGGTAAAAAAAAAAAAATCCTGAAAACTAAAAATGTATTGGTGATTTTAAAAAGCTATTATTTTTGCCTATGCATGTTCATTCATGTCTTTTTTTTTTTTTTTTTTAATTGAGTCCTGATGTCCTCTACCGAGGACATAGCATAACTTATGAATGAAATATATATATTTTTTTTTTTTATTGTATGCGCTAAACAATGTAAAGACATAAAAAAACTCTTTTTTTTCTAAAAATCTTTTCTCGGGTCTTAAGAGGTTAATAATAAGTTATAATATTTAGTATTTCACAAAAATACTGGTATTACTGTATTTTTTCCATCAAATAACTGTAGCCTTGGCGAGCATAAAAGAATTGCCAGACCAAGAATTAAATTGTTTATGCTAAAAGCTTACATTATAGTAAGAAAAGGTTAATATGAAACAACACTGGCTGGTCCATATCATTCCCAGGTTTAAGAATAATAATGTGATTACTTATTGTATTGTAATTTAATTCTATGTGTGTTATTTAATAGGTTGTGAGTGGCCTTAATAAGCACTATAATCCTGAACCTTTGCAAACACCCTGGATGATTAAGATCCAAGTATTTGCATGATTAAAACACAGGTCACATATCATAGAGAAGATGGGTAAAAATGTTTATCTGTTGGACTTTAATAAATCTGTCTACAGGTGGACTCATAGTAAATAAAGCATGGAAGCAATATAGCACAGTAAGAACTCTCTGTAAACATCAATAAATCTATAACACTTAAGCAGCTTAAGAATAATGACTACCCGAGACATACAGCAGTACACAGAGTATTATCATTCTCTCATCATTCTCTCCTCTTCACTCCTTTCATTCTCTCTTCTCTCATTTCCATCTCCTCTGCCTCATTCTCTCTGCTCTAGCTTGCGGTGGATGTAGATGTGTGATGTCGGGCTTTGCTCATGGCTGCTATTCTCATAAAAACTTCAATAGGATCAGCTGCTTTCCAGACAGACTTGGCTTACTCCAAACTGTGTTCTTAAATTAGCTATGTTGTTATAAATATTTGCACATACACTTCCTGTCTTTCAAAGTCACAGCTCTGTTTGGATGGACTTATGCAAAGCTCACGCCTGTTTATTTATGTGTTTTTCAGTAATAAACAGGGCTTGCTAATGGGATGAAAGGGCAGAACGGTTCAAGGGTTCCATAAAAATGAGTGTAGTAATCGTCTGTGTTTATTAAGTGGCTGACTTCATTTGAATTTTGAGTGACATGAGGATGGGTAGATCATGATAGAATTTTAAGTTTGAAGAATATAATATGTGTGAAAATATGTGACCAAACTTAGACAAGGTCACTAAAAAAAGACAAATGGCTTTTCTACTCTGTGAAATATACAAAAAAACCCCACGTCTATGCTTACCATTCCTTAAAAACTAGCTTTTTGCTTTAATGGACAAATAAAATTGAGCAATTTATTACACAACACTGTAATAATGTGTCAGCAGCTTGTCATATACATATTTGTCAAACTCAAGTTAATATGCAACATGCAGAGCATGTTAAAATAAACAAATAAGCCATAGCTGAATCTATTTAATTTATATGGCCATATGAGAAAAAAAAGGAAGCAAAGTTGTGTAACATTACCAGGCTGCTTTGAATAAACACTTCAAAGGAAGAACTAGTCACAAACTTTTTGCCATAGTTTCAAGTTCCCAGCATTGAATATTTTTTTTTTTAAATTCAACATCTTTTTATGAAGCATATTACTGAAGCAATTGTATCATTGATAAATAATAAAGTTTATTATTGATTTTTGTAGCACACTAGCATCAGTACTGAGACCTACCGATTATACAGCCCTGGACTTAAATTAAAAGATGTGCAAAAACTCACTGGGTGGCAGTTGTTCTGTGGCCAGCACTCCAACCATGTAATTTGTTCAATACTAACCCATTATTCCTACACCAACTTTGTGCTGCTAAAGGAACTTCTGCCTTTTGAACTTACTTCTAAAACCATGCAACTAGGAACAACCTAAATTAACTCAAAAAAGATGTTTTAGAGTGTATTTTGCATTAGAGTGGGAGTTTGGACTTTATTTTTCCATCTTGCTACATTATTTCATTTGGTTGACACATTAAATCTGTGAAAATCCATTTTAGTTGGTGTTGGCAAATTTTTTTTTTAATGCACAGGAGGGAGTAAGAACACAGTTTTACCATTCCCCATGCATAATCAAATGGAAAGCTTCTCTACTCTGAAGGCGTATGAGGTCTGATTAGTAGAAAAACAGAATCAAGACAGTCACGCATACACACACCTACCAGATAAAAAAATGGACTGAATGCATTACTTTAGCTGTGTAACTGCATTGTGGTGTTGTAAGCTGGTAACTGAAAAACTGTAGGTTCAAGACCTTCATATTGTTCCAAATCTGCATGTCTTTATGGAAAAAAAGAGAAAAAGGATGGCTCTTTGCCGTCCAATTTCAAACTTCACAAAAATACACAAATTATGAGTTTTATCGTATTTATATGGTGCTTTTGTTTAAATGTTCAAGTTTTAAAGATTAGACTCATTGAAAAAAAATGTGGCATTAACCTAGCAACTCCAAAAACTTTTTTTTTTTTTTTCACACAACATTTCCGCGTGGTTCCTTGCACAATACTATGCTATGACCTCAAAACGCTTTTACTAAAGTGCACGATTTGTAAACAATTAGTTTACTAGTTTCATTGTTTGCATCACATAATAAACTGAATATGTAGGTTATTCTGGCATGGTAAACTTGCTTAGTAGCTCACCTGGTACAACACTGAACTTGCAATGTGGAGCACTTGGGTATAAGTCATGTGAAACACAAGTCATCATAAAAGAGCACATAGGCTTAAAAAAGTCAAGCGAAAATTGAATGGTTGTTTAAGCAAATACTTTTTTATCTCACATTTTCTTTTGTTAATGTTCTCGGTTAGGTTTATAGTAGGGTTTAGTGTATGTTGTAAATCATTTTGAATTGCAACAGAGCATTAACCTTTTAGCGTCACTCATCAACATTTCATTTTCGAACTTCCACAATGCAACAGCCAACATAATAAAATGTTACCAGATTCACGTTCATCTGTTTTGGGTAAAACTCAATATGCTTTTAGCACCACTTATTTCACATATTATTTTCAAAGTGACTTGAAAATAACAAGCTGAATGGTAAACTTGCTCAGCAGCCCACCCGGTACAACACTGCATTTGCAGTTCGTTTATTCATTTATTCATTGATTTACAAAGTGTCTTGAAACATGCAAAAACAAACTTTTGTAATATTCTGTAATATTTTACAGAAATGTTTTCCATGACTTGAAAATAACAAGCTGAATGGTAAACTTGCTCAGCAGCCCACCCGGTACAACACTGCATTTGCAGTTCGTTTATTCATTGATTTACAAAGTGTCTTGAAACATGCAAAAACAAACTTTTGTAATATTCTGTAATATTTTACAGAAATGTTTTCCAATGAGTTTTACTTTTTTTTCCCCCTGCCACCATTGATGTTTTACAGCTTCTGCTGTCATGGTAGATTTATATAGCAGCTAATTATCTTATTATCTTATCTTAATTATTATTTATTAATCAGACATATGTGTTCCTTTCAGATGCGAAGGAATGTCTCTGTGTTATAGCTATCTAACAATAGGATAACATTTAAAGAATGTTCCAGGACTTTTAATTATCTTTGTACAAATGTACAAATTTCCAAATGGTCAGAGTCATCATAATAATTGGACATTTAGCATACAACATATTTAATTTAATTTAACTAAATGAAAAACAGAGCTGTGAGTAATTTAATAGCTTGTACTGTACTGGTTGATCTAATTTTCACAATCCATGTTTTTGAGTGTGTGTGTGTGTGTATGTGTGTGTGTGTGTGTGTGTGGTAGGATTTATTTATTATTATTTATTTTTTTAGGAAGGCATATTTTCAATGTTTTTTCATTTGAACGGTCTACACCAAGTTACACAACAGTAAAACCAATTGAATGTGATGTTCTTGTTTTATTCCCAGCCAAATTAAATTAGCCGTCTAAGCTGACTAAGATCAAAAGCACAGATTGTGGAATGATTATTAATTAATCAAGTAGATTTTATTAATTTGCCAAAATCCAGGCCCAAAGTGTTAGCTTTGGTGCTACTGTGTGCTAAATGTCCCAATGTGAGCTCAAAATCATAGCAGAATTGCCTTCCCAAGTGCATATCTATGTTTATATTTGAAGTAGTACAACTGGCTAAGCTTTGTTCATTCTGTTCTATAATAACATCTGAGACAGATGTCAAATTGATACAAAACAAAAAGATGCCCTGGCTGTACTAAACATGTTGTTGTGACTTACACTTGAACCTAGGTTTTGCTTCCTTTTAAATAGTTGCTGCAAAAAGTACTTTTCTTAGAGTAGAACTTGGATTGTTTGCCCCAAATAAACGAACTTGTTTAACTAGGGTAATTAGCCTTGATAGGGTATAAACATAAAACCTTTGCACTGCATTGATTTCTTCAGCCATTATATTGTATAATGATGTAGTTTGGTTTGTTAATTGTAATGAGCTCAAAAATCTAATGGGACCCTGTGGGAAAAGTTGCTTGCACGGATACACATGGATATTGGATGTCTGATAAAGACATAGTAGGGAGTGTAACATGTTGGAGCAAAAAAAATTCACAAATTTCAGTAAATGCTTCACATTTTAGCCCAAAAGAATTCTAAAGACATGCCAGAAATGACTACTGTGCTGACATGTAAACACTCATATATTCATAAATACTCATATATTCACAAACAGCAAAGAATGTATGGGAAAGTTCAAGCATTTAACCCTGCACTTAAAGCCATACACACCACATAAACAAGCAGTGCACAAGTATAAACAGAGAATAGACGCAAACACAGGCTTGTGTTTCTATAAGTTTTCTAGGTAAACCTGTTTTGGTCTGTTTGGATTTATTAGTAGTAGTAGTAGTAGTAGTAGTAGTGATAGTATTAATCTATGATTGTGAGTTTTTTGTTGACTAGATAATGAAAGTAATGAAGTGTTCTGGGAAAAACGAAATAAAAAGAAAATGTTTAAAAAATAATAATTAAAAAAATAAATACATCGGTTATCAATAGTGGATCTTTAAAAATTATTACAAACTTTAATTTCCATCAGGAGGGGCATCACATTTTTTTTTTTTTTTTAAATAAATGAATCTACATGGAACAGATCCCAAACCCTGAAATGCAAAATGTAAACAGGCTAAATAATCTATATTTACTGAATAAAAAGATCTGTTTGTTCTACTGTGTATAATTTGCATCAAGCCTAACAGACTTTTTTTTTTAAATAATGGGTGAATAATTCATTATTTTATGCTGTTTCATAAATGTTTATTTTGCACTGTGCCAATTACTATATGGCCAGTGTCAATGTAACCTGTTAATATGGGTGGAAAAATAAATACAAAGTTTTGTAAAAACTTATACTTGAGCTCTTTACTTCTGACCTGACAAAGAGTTTCTTTGTTTCTGTTTTTTTCTTTATTTTCGGTAGATGGCTGAACTAATCAGCACCCCAGAAGTGTGATTGTGAGTGTAAGAGTACAGGTATTTTGTCTGTCAGAAAGGATGTATCGTGGTGACAGTCCCTTTGAAGAAGCTTTTATGACCCCCTGTGATCTTAACTCATATGTCTTTCTTACACACTTGCACATATACATGCACAATCATGCACTTTATATGCCAAAATCATCCACAAATTCTCCATTATGAGCTCTTTCAGAGCACACTGCTCTAATGCTCAAATTCTAATACCCACCTGTAAATACAAAATAAATGTACTGATTTGCCGAAATCTCTTTTAATACTCTATGTAATAAACAGCTGCAGTTTTAACAAAACAAAAAATTGGGATATGACTAACTGCGTTAGTCTTCTAATTAGTGTAATTACATAAATAGAAATAGAATACAAATACATGTTAAATAAACATTCAAATTAAATCTGAAAGAAAACATACATTTGAAAATAAATCAAATATAAATTTATTAGAGTATCTGTTGAACTGTTTTTATTATAATAACTTGGTAACATGGTTGAGTTTATAACAACATTTAATAAAATGCAAAAAAGGGCAAAAACAGATTTGCTTACAAAATGTGGGACTCAGTCAGATAGAGTTTGTTTACTTTAATAAAGTATGTATAAATTCAACATAGGATTTTAGGAAGGAACATACAGTGGGTACGGAAAGTATTCAGACCCCCTTAAATTTTTCACTCTTTGTTATATTGCAGCCATTTGCTAAAATCATTCAAGTTAATTTTTTTTCCTCATTAATGTACACACAGCACCCCATATTGACAGAAAAACAGAGAATTGTTGACATTTTTGCAGATTTATTAAAAAAGAAAAACTGAAATATCACATGGTCCTAAGTATTCAGACCCTTTGCTCAGTATTTAGTAGAAGCACCCTTTTGATCTAATACAGCCATGAGTCTTTTTGGGAAAGATGCAACAAGTTTTTCACACCTGGATTTGGGGACCCTCTGCAATTTAAAGCTAGCTTTTTTCATGCTATAGTTACTTTGATGTTATGTTATTTTATCTAAGATATCCAACTGACCAACAGAAAATTAGATATGCATCTCTAATACTTTGAAAGAAGTCACGAGTGTGTCGTAGTGTCCAGATTTGACTATTTTCTTGGAAAGTGCCATAAATATATAGATGTGTGTTTTGTGTTTATGAGGGAGGGAGAGACATGAAAAACGCCAGAAATCCCACTCTGATGGCAGTACTGTCGAAGTGTAATGTAAAAAGTGTCCCGTTCAGTACGTGTCAGCATTTGACATTTTACATTTCACTCTCTCAGGGCTATTTAGAAATACTTTGATTAAATGTAAATTAATTTAACAGAATTGTTTTGAATTTACTCTGCCCTGGAGAGTTCCAGTAAAGAAATATGAAACGCTACAAGTGTGTTAACTAGGATAAAATTGGTGGCATGACCCACATTTCTGCCAATTTTGGTGTAAGATTACTACAGTGCACACTTCAAAAAGAAGACCGTCACGCCAGTATCTGAAGCCCTGAGCTAGCCAGTTGGTAATACATGTGTGCTTGACACACACAGATCTGGACACACTTCCTTTGTCCGAATATACCTACTTCTATTCTATAAAAAGGCAGCAAACTGTACATGAGCCGAGTAGTACGTTCTCGTTCATAGTATTCATAACACAGTAGGCAAAAAGTACTCAATGACTTATTACTTCTGAACTTCAGATTCTTAAGTGTGTGCCTGATAGACACTTTACTATCCCATGAGGCCACGGGAGAGAATTTGTGAAGGATAGTGAAGCAACGCAGCAGAGGCCTTAGGTCACATGACAGTGACAGCATGGCAGATGTATTTTGTCCCAATTCATGCATACTGCATACATTCATACTATATAGAATAGAGCATACATTTTTAACAGTCCTATCTATCTATCTATCTATCTATCTATCTATCTATCTATCTATCTATCTATCTATCTATCTATCTATCTATCTATCTATCTAGTCTGTAATTTAAGCTACTTATTGAATTATCGAACAATTGCTGTGCTTATATTCAGCATGACCATGAAGGTTATATTATTTTTTTGGAGTTATAACTTAATGTAATGTGGATATATATATATATATATATATATAAGCAATAAAATATTTTAACATTATATTCAATAGCATTGTATACATTTTGTTCAAACAATTCAATGTTTTGTATAAAAGTGACTTTAATAAGATTCATGATAATGATAATAATATTATTAATCATAATTATAATGCGATGCTTAGTTTAAAAAAAAGGGGGAGTTAAAAACTAAAAACATTTCACGTTTGGTGTCAATGAAGGACCACTGAGTCTTACTTAAGGTCCTGTGTTGGTTTCTAAAACAAATTTGGAAAACACCAGTTTAGAAAAAGACAGTCTGTTTACAATGTTTGTACCAGAGATATTGCATCTTCTTGCTGTGTGGAGATTTGGGTTTTGACAGAGGGTCCAGTGCATATGCTTTGCATTTGCATTCATGTGTCTGGTGCCTTTGATTGCGGAGACTGTCTCTGTTCATGAGAAAATACACTAAAAGAAAATACCTCCTAAAAGAGGAGCAACACCACCCCTCAGTGCTCAGAAGTCCTCACTGCATCCTTTTCACATTCAATGTGACTGTCAGTCAACAATTAAAACCCTCACCACCATCATTCTTAACAATGTTAATACTCATTTACCAGCTCTTTTTCTTACCAGAAATTTTTGAAATTTTTTGTTGACAAAGCGAGTGCCATTCACTTATCTTTTACTTCACAGCTCTCAGACCTGTCTTTGAACTCGCCTGCTAGTCCATTTTCATTTAGTCATTTTCAACATGTCTCTTTAATGGAACTTTCCGATCTCGTTAACAAAATGAAGTCTACTAACTCCTTACTGGATGTTGTTCCTTCTGAGATCATAAAAGCAGCTTTTCCAGTAATTGGCCCCAGTGTCCAAGTGTTGATTAACTCATCTTTGGACACTGGTGTGGTTCCGAACTGCTTTAAGCATGCGGTTGTTCCCCCTTTGCTTAAGAAGCAAGGTTTGGATGAAAGTTGCTTTAACAATTTTCGGCCTGTCTCAAAGTTATAATTTTTGTCAAAGCTTTTGGAAAAAGTTGTGCAATTACAGCTGATCACATTCTTAAATACAGCTAATTTATTAGAACTTTTTCAATCTGGTTTCACTGCTTATCACAGTACGGAGTCTGCTTTGCTTAAAGTGTTCAATGATATTTTGGTTGCAGTTGATGCCGGTAAAAATGTGGTATTGATTCTACTGGATATTAAAGCTGCCTTAGATACCGTGAATCATAATGTTCTTATTCGCCGTTTAGAACATCTGATCGTATCAGGGGCACAGCCTTATGATGGTTCAGCTCATATCTCAAAGACAGGTCTTTTTCTGTGGAGCTAGGCAAGTTTTCCTCATCATCTGCCCCAATTATTAGTGGAATACCTCAGGGCTCTATTTTGGGACCGCTTCTTTTTAACTTATATATGCGCCCTCTGGAGGATATTATCAGGAAGCACAATGTTTAGTTTCATTTATATGCTGACGATACGCAGTTGTACCTCCCACTAAAAGCTGGTGATTCCATTCAACCATTGCTGGAATGTATCTCAGATATAAAAAAAATGGTTAACAAATAACTTTCTCCAACTCAATGAGAACAAAACCGAAATGATTGTTTTTGGTCCCCCAAAAATAAGAATGGATATTATTGAGGAGCTGGGCAATCATTTCCCCTCCATTTCCTCACAGGTTAGAAACCTGGGCGTTATCATAGACTCAGAATTATGTTTGTCCAAACAAATTAATTCTGTCGTTAGGAACAGTTTTTATCAATTACGGGTCATCTCCAAACTAAAATCATTTTTGTCTTTTCAAGATTTGGAGAAGGTTATTCATGCTTTTATTACCTCACGTTTAGATTACTGTAATTCACTGTACTCAGGTCTTCCTCAGTCATCGCTTTCACGCCTCCAGTTGGTACAAAATGCAGCTGCAAGGCTGCTGACTGGGGCAAAGAAATATGACCATGTCACTCCAATTTTAGCTTCGCTTCACTGGCTTCCGGTCCATTTTAGAGTTCAGTTTAAGATTCTGTTGTTTGTATTCAAAGCTCTAAACAATCAAGCTCCATCTTATCTTAAAGACCTTATTATCCCTTTGTCATCTACCAGACTTTTAAGATCCACTGACAGGGCTCTTTTATCTGTCCCTCATTCCCGTTTAAAAACTAAGGGTGACAGAGCCTTTTCAGTCACTGCCCCCCGTCTGTGGAACCAATTGCCTTTAGACTGTCGCCTTGCACCTTCTATTACCATTTTTAAATCGAGGTTGAAAACTTCTTATTTCTATTTAATTTCATTTAATTGTTGTGTTATTGTCTGTCTTTTTTTATTATTTTCTGTGTTTTCTTTTCTCTTTTAAGTTTATTTTACATTGTTAAGCACTTTGGATAGCTTTGCTATGTTGAAATGTGCTATATAAATAAAAAGTACTTACTGATTGAAAAGAGATGACTTTTTCACTGGAGAAATCAATATTATAGATAGCCGACAGAAGCAACAGTTTAAAGTGAAAAATGTTTTATTGATTGAACACAATGTCACTTCACAAGACGTTAATTAATTGATGGACTGGAGTCATGTGGGTTATTTGTGGATTATTGCGGTGTTTTTATCAGCAGTTTGAACTGTCATTCTGGCAGCACCCATTCACTGCAAAGGATCCGTTGGTGAGCAAGTGATGTAATGGAAAATTCTCCAAATCTGATGAAGAAACTCAATTATATCTTGGATCGTGAGTCAATTTTCAGCAAATTTTTATTTTTGGGTGAACTATTCCTTTAACAGATAAGGGGTTAGTCATTAGAGGCTGTGCAAAGTGTAAGGCTCCAAAAAAAAGTGTGCTCAAAGGTCTCATGGGACCATGATGGTTGGGTGGAAAAAGAAAATACACAGATGAGAATAAAAATGAAGAGAGGAAGCAGAAGAATGAGGACAGAGCAAGACTAGATTGGATGATGTCTGAAGATAGGAGGAAGTCATTAGCTTCCTCCTTTAACTTTGGTGCTATACCAATTAAGCTTTGCCAAAAATAGCTCTGAATGTTCTTCCACGTGCTGTGCATCACAGTCCATGTTTTCTGACAGCCCTTGTGCCCAGTGGAGGGATGTTAAAAGAATTGTTTTCTTTGTGATAACATACAGCAAAACCTTTGATTGCCATAATTCATAAAATCCAGCTTGTCAATTTAAAATATAATAATGGCTGTTTCTTTCATATAAAACAGACTGAAAAGACTTAAGGAGATAATTAGGTTGGGCACATGATGATAGCAGCCCTATTCTTTCCGCTGCTGTCAGAAATAAAATAATGATCTGTTCATCTCAATGAGCCATGAGTCTTGGTAAAACGAATTCCAGAAATTGATTATCACTTTGTCCATGCATCATCTAAAAGTGCAAATAAACCTTTGAGCAAACTTTTTTTTTTGTTTAGATATGTCCACATATTTGGGCTCATGGTCTAATTATTGCCGTGACCAAATAAGGAGCTTAAGTGTGGTGTTTGACCCAGAGCTGAAATTTGACAAGCAGATTAATGCTGTAGTAAAGACTTGTTTTTTCCAGATTAGGTCTATTGCTGGACTAAAGTCTATTCTGTTAAGAAAAGTCTTAGAGAAGGTTATTAAATCCGTGTATCATTCGATCATTCGTTTTTTGATTTAATATTGAAAGTAGAAAAATGAGAAAACTGATCCTTTTTAGTTTTTTCGTTTTTTACCAAAAAACGAAAAACGAGAATTCAGCTTAAATTTTCGTTTTTCGTTCATGGGTGGAAAAATTAATAAACAGCTTGAATATTCGATTTCTACAGGTGGGCGGGAATTAAACGCCCCTTTCTGCTGATTGGTCAGCCGAAGATCAAACCGTGCCATCATCAGTTCTTCTGCAGTATCACGCAGCAGAATAATAGTCCTCCACAGCTGCAGTTGTATGGATTCTTAACACATTTATTGCAACTACATTTCATCTTTTTTCATCAAACAAACAGGCTAATGACTAGCTCGACACAACTCGTACCGGGGCAGAGTCTAGACAGGACTTTCTTCTGTGTAGATATAAATTCTATTCTTTGCATCAGCTGGGATTATTCTGCTGTGTGATACTGCAGAAGAACTGATGATGGCACAGTTTGATCTTCGGCTGACCAATCAGCAGAAAGGGGCGTTTAATTCCCGCCCACATGTAGAAATAAAATATTCAAACTGTTTATACATTTTTCCACCCATGAACGAAAAACGAAAATCTAAGCTGAATTCTCGTTTTTCGTTTTTCGGAAAAAAACAAAAATAAGAAAAAGTATCAGTTTTCTAATTTTTCTACTTTCAATATTAAATCAAAAAACGATTGATCGAATGATACACAGATTTATTAATGCCTTTGTTTTGTCTCGTTTGGATTATTGCAATGTGTTGTATGTGGAGTCCTGTCAGACCACTATCTCATGCTCGCAATTAGTTCAGAATGCAGCAGCTAGGCTGCTAGTGGGTGCTAAGAAAAGTCATCATATCTCTCCTATTTTAGATTCTCTCAAGTGGCTACCAGTGAACTACAGGATAAAATATAAAACTCTTCTGTATGGTTTTAATGCAGTGCACGGGTTGGCCCCTGCTTACGTGTCTGAGCTCGTTTCATGTTCGTCTATCACCTAGGTCTCTAAGATCCAATAATAAGTTATTGCTTACTGTCCCTTGTACTCATTTAAAGTTAAAAGGGGATCAGGCCTTTGCTGTTGCGGGGCCGAAGTTCTGGAATAGTCTTCCTCAGGAACTTAGAGAAGTCTCATCTTTGAATGTTTTTAAAGTTGAAGTCAAAAACTACTTCTTATCTTTAACCTTTGAGAGGGTGGGCTAGTCTTTGTTGTTAGTAGGATCTGTGTTGTTTTAAGTCGTTTGTTTTAATGAAGTGTTTTTTTTTTTGATTGTACAGCACTTTGGTCTGCAGGTGCAGTTGTAAAGTGCTCTATGAATAAATAAAGTGAATAATAAAATGCTTAAAATACATTTATTTTCCATTTTCTCTTCACACTAGGTCTTAGTGCATGGGTTTTCAAAGTGACGTCTCTAAAGCATGTCAGTGCTAAGGGGCCCAAGGCACATCTCTCTTTCTATGTGTGTGTGTGTGTGTGTGTGTGTGTGTGTGTGTTCATGCTCGCAATTAGTTCAGAATGCAGCAGCTAGGCTGCTAGTGGGTGCTAAGAAAAGTCATCATATCTCTCCTATTTTAGATTCTCTCAAGTGGCTACCAGTGAACTACAGGATAAAATATAAAACTCTTCTGTATGGTTTTAATGCAGTGCACGGGTTGGCCCCTGCTTACGTGTCTGAGCTCGTTTCATGTTCGTCTATCACCTAGGTCTCTAAGATCCAATAATAAGTTATTGCTTACTGTCCCTTGTACTCATTTAAAGTTAAAAGGGGATCAGGCCTTTGCTGTTGCGGGGCCGAAGTTCTGGAATAGTCTTCCTCAGGAACTTAGAGAAGTCTCATCTTTGAATGTTTTTAAAGTTGAAGTCAAAAACTACTTTTTGTCTTTAACCTTTGAGAGGGTGGGCTAGTCTTTGTTGTTAGTAGGATCTGTGTTGTTTTAAGTGTTTTAATGAAGTGTTTTTTTTTTTGATTGTACAGCACTTTGGTCTGCAGGTGCAGTTGTAAAGTGCTCTATGAATAAATAAAGTGAATAATAAAATGCTTAAAATACATTTATTTTCCATTTTCTCTTCACACTAGGTCTTAGTGCATGGGTTTTCAAAGTGATGTGCATGTCAGTGCTAAGGGGCCCAAGGCACATCTCTCTTTCTATGTGTGTGTGTGTGTGTGTGTGTGTGTGTTTTAACGGGAAGTAATAAAAAATATGAAATGCAAATCACTACTCATCACTTTTAACAAATGTTGTATGGCAATATTTTCTGCATAGGATTTATTATGAAAATTGCTATACAAATATCTGAATTGAAATGTTTATCTTGAGAATGTTTCTCTATATTTTAATAATAATAATAATAATAATCAAATAATCAATCAATCAATAAATAAATATTCTGTGTAATAGTTTATTTCAAGGACCAATTCTTACTATTAACTAGCATGCATATTAATATCATATTGGCTGTTTATTGGTACTTATAAAGCACATTAATGACTTATTCTGCATGATCATATTTTACATATGTTATCTAAACTTAACAACTACCTTACTAACTATTAATAAACAGCACATTAGGAGTTTATTGAGGCAAATGTCTTAGTTAATAGTGTGGCCTTACAAAAAAGTGTGACCAATTTCAGTCATTTACTCACCCACATGTAGCACCAAAAAAAAAAGAAATCTCAAAAGTAGTTAATATGATGTCATTCGATTGCTTTGTGTGAATAACAGACTGAAAGAACTTTGAATTTGTTTACATAAGCACAGATCAATGACAACGAAATTTCAGAACTAGTTAGGAAAGGGAAAAAAATATTTGAACACAGATTTTTGTTTTTCTTTTTTAATGGCCATCAATTCTAGAAAGATGCCCTTGATGTAATAGTTAAGGAATCTACCAACAGAGGCCATGCTAAACAACAAAAACTTGGACAATCCACTGTATGTGGAATTAAACAGATGTTTGCTGTCCACTGCTATTACTGGTGTCTTTAGCTCATTTGAGTGTACTTTTTTTTAACACTGAATAATTATTAATTAACTGAAGACAGCACCAGGGGTCATTAATTCTCAGACTCTTGTCTCTCCCTCTTGAGTCTTATCAAGCCATGAATATTTTACAACACTTTTTCTTTTTCAAGTAATTATGTCTCTATCATTTATGCTGATGTTGTCCCATAATTGCAGATGTTTTCATGCTGACTTTGCTGACCTACAGAATGAGGTATGAGCATTCATGTACATGTGCAATCCAATATTCTTCATGCTTATGGCGTATGTGCCCTATGGTGCATGTTTGAATAATTATTTGCGTGTTGATGATCCTCACAGCTAGAATGCAAAATGAAAAAACAACCAAATTTAATGCAAGACCTCAAAACTGAGAATGAAACCAACACTAAAGATGCTTTAATAGTATTTAATTGTATTTTTAACAATCAGTAAAAATCATGTTTCTCAAAATATTAGTTTTAAAATTAATATTAGCATCTTTAGATTTAAATGTGTAAAACAACAAAGTAGAAAGAAAAAAATTAGCATGTCTGAGACAAATTATCTGCTAACATTTAATGCCACATAAACCAGAGTTCATTTAATTATAGATAGTTTAAGTATAGAGTTTTAGTCATGGTCATTCTGGAAGAAATTAAATGAAATCTTCTTAGATTAAATTGTATAGTATATTTTTAAAAGGCCTTAATCATTTTGCAGTACTTTCAGTTATAGAACAGTTGCACTTCTGTGTAATTGTGTAACTGTCAAAACAATCTCTTGACAATTATTTGAACAAGATTGCATAATCTTAACCTAATTTTTTAAATAACTTGAATGTGCAAGACTTTCAGGGTCACTGACTTCCAGTTATTTTACCTATACATAAGAAGTCTGTTATGCTGTTTTATATTGCAAACTGGTATTTGTTATCATTTTGTTTCAATTTATCACAATCATAAACACACTTTTTTAGTTTTACTGTTTACTGCACTTTCCTAGTTATTTACATTTAGTGTCCAATGAATCAGAAATCTTGCACATTCAAAGAAAATAGCTTGAGGTGGATATCATACAAAAATGTAGATTGTAGAACAGTCATGGTTAGGGGTTCAGGTGTTGGGCTTTATGTTACATTGAGGTTTGTGTCATTCACAACACAATATTGCCATCATGAATTAATTCTTATGTTGACTATGTGTGTGTGCTAGTGCTTTCTGCGCTCCAACGTGATCCAGATGCCTTGCTCTGGTCGCAGTACCAGTTCGCCCAGTGGCCGGAGTTCCTCCCTCTTCTGACATGCCACTATGTTAAAGTAGCGCAGAATAGAAGCCAGAATAACCTTTTCCTCCATTATAGCAAAACGCTGACCTAAATACACAAACATAAAACTGTCAGCTATTATTAAAAAAAGCCTCTGGAAAAGTATAGAATGACACATTATTTCCATGTATAATGTTTATGCTTGTAGGTCTCACCAATGCAGTTGCGAAGGCCAGCAGAGAATGGAATGAAGGCATAAGGATGTCGACCGACGCAGTTCTCTGGCAGGAAACGCTCAGGACGGAACTCTTCAGGGTCAGGGAAGAAGCGAGGGTCACGGTGAAGGGCATAGGTTATGACGATGACATTTGCTCCTTTAGGAACTTTATAGCCATCTATAGAAGATACACACAAGTATCATGTCAAATGATCGGTGGTGTAACGTAACAAAGTAATAATACTTCGTTACAGTACTTAAGTATTTTTGGAAGTATCTGTACTTTACATAAGTTTTAATATTTCAGCCACATTTTACTTTGACTCCTCTACATTTCCTAATTAAAATGTATACTTTTACTCCGATACATTTCCCTGAAGCATACTTACTACAAATTAGTGAGAAGAACACGGACTGCAGGAAAGCAGGTTTGACGAATCAGTGGTCTGGCATTAATATGGCAAGTGTTGTTGTAATAATGTGCAATCTGACATTATCAAGTAGGCTATATCACCAAATCACACACCGTGCACACACGTTGATTTATTAGTCTATTAAAACTCAAAATTCCAGGCATTCTAAATTGTAGACAGCAAAAATGCTTCTCTATGCTTTTTTTATTTATATAATTCAATAGTTACTTTAATCTATATCACACAAAGAGTCCCGTTTTTCTGCAGATATCAGCATGATAACACATTTAATAATCATTTTATACAAGTTCAGTAAAGCAATAAGTGACTTACATTTTAGACATAATATAGCTTGTTTTTGCTCAATTTTGCCAATGAAAATAGTTCCAAACAAAGATCACAGCACTGTTTTGCATCTCTGAGCAATGGACGGTGTTTACTTATTGAATGAATCAGCTTTTTGAACGAATCGGTAGATAAAAATGATTCAGTTATTCACTCATTAACAAAGGCTGCGTCCGAAAGCTCTAAAATTCCACGGCAGGAAGGCATCAAGGCATGTCCGAATCCAAATCCTGCTTTACTTCCCGTCTCCGGAGGTACCTTCTTCTGATCCAATTTTGAAGGCAGCATAGATGTATCCTTCGCTGCCTTTGATATCCCACAATCCTGTGCGTTCCATTCCGTGACGGTTGGGATAAAAAATAAAGATGGCGTCTGAATGTTGCGTTTGGTGGTCAGTTTGTGTGTAAATGTATATTTCTGACTAACTTTTTGCACTTTTGATGTTATTTCTAGCGAGAAATCAGTATTATAGTAATTAAATATTCGTTTAGTTATCACCAAAACTCGTTCTGTTTTGTTGTAGATCATTAAACCGTTACGCTGCCTCAGAAGCCTGTCCGAAATCAGTTTCACGAGGTGCCTCCATGCAAAAACGCTGCCTGCAAAGTTATTGCCTGATAAGGCAGCGAGGCAGCAAGTCAGCTGCCTTGGCTTTCGGACGCAGCCGAAGTCAAATGCTTTGTTCCTGAATGAATCAGTCGTTTGAATGAATCAGTTAAATCTCAATGACTCACTCATTAACAGTCACTTGCTGTCACCTACTGGCAGTTTTAATGTCACATTTCGACTATTTTTTCATGTTTAAAATTATTTCAAATATCAGTATTCAACGTTTTATGTTAAAAACAAAACATTAGGCCTATGTATGCATCTGTAACTGCAGTTGAAATGCATCCATGTCCCCTCTGAGATACATAAACTGTGTAAATACATCTAAATGCTATTTCAGATGCATATTCCAGAAATGTTTTCTTATGTTGGAATGAAAGACACTACTGGATGAAGTGCTTCTTATTCTTACCAAAAAAATACAAAATGGAAGAAAGAGTAAAAAACTGAACACAATCTCGCTACTCAAGCTGTGTATGAACATGTTTTATATATTTATTTGCTTCTTTTCCATTTTGCATTTACTTGTACTTTTACTTTCAATACTTAAGTACGTTTAAGATTTAAAAAATACTTTTCGTACTTAAGTACAATAAATATCACATACAAGTAATATTCTAAACGTTGACTTCAACTTCTACCAAAGTCATTTTCTGGTAAGATATCTGTACTTTTACTTGAGTATGGCTTTCAGGTACTTCATACATCACTGCAAATGATACAGTTAAATAATTATAATAGCTTACCAAAACATGAACATTCTCTCATTACTTATTCATATTTATGTTGCTTTAAATGTGTGTGGTGTTATTATTTCAGTTGAACGTTAAATAAAATAAAATAAAATAGAGGATATCCTGCTTTTTGTTATTGCATGATAAAAATCTAAGTAAAGATTGTGTGTGTGTGTGTGTGTGTGTGTGTGGAAGGAAAGAACAGCACTAGAATTTGCTGTGATATTTGGGGTGAGTAAATAATAACAGAATTAAAGTTTGGGAGTGATCAGCTACCAGTACATTATTATTAAGATAATAATTTATTAAATAATTAAATTTCTCTTGTTGCAGTTCACAGAAGAAAGAAGGTCATACTGGTTCGGACCTCTTTGTTTGTGAACTATTGCTGTAACTGATGAACATAAAGTGGATGAAAAAAATAAATAAACTGTGTAAATTAACAAAATACCACATTATTCAATGTATGCATGACCCAAGGAATGAATGAATATGTGACAAGTAGACTAATATAAGGAACTCACTGATCTGTGTATCCTCACAGATGGTTCGGGCAAAAAACGGAACAGAAGGAAAGAGACGCAGAGACTCCTTTATCACACACTCCAGATAACGCAGTTTCTTTAGATCCTCTGTGTTAATTGGCCTCTCCGACTCGCCTGACACACAACATTTTAACACAAAATTATTAAAATGAGTTCCAAACAGTTTCAGGCTCTTCAACAAAGTAATGATTTAAACACCTATTCTTGGTGTTTAACTGAATAATATGAACCACGACAAGTGTGCTTAACGCACCAAAAACCTCAAGTAGTTCTTGTTGCGCCTTCCTTTGGACTTCAGGATGGGAGCCTAACAAGTGTACGGCCCAGTTCATGGCAGCCGCTGTTGTGTCATGACCCTGCAAGATGTAGCAAAAAATGCTTTTTAACAGAAAGTTTACCTCACCAAATTACCTTGGTTTCAAGACATTTTAAAATGTCAGTGATTTGGTAAACCCATGAACAAGGGTCTAATAATTTAAGGTCTTTTTTACTTAAATTAATTTTAATACAGTAATACACAAAATGAGGATGATAATGACCTAGTTTACCAAGCCTTGCTTAATAAACACACAAAACAAGCACTATACATTAATAAAAGGACAAAATGTTACAAGACCTTCATATTTAATGGTATTTATTTATTTTTTCAGAGTTATCATAGCATTGTTTAACCCGCAAGTGCCACTAGCCTATGTTGTTTTGAGCAGTGAATCATTTTGTTCCTCTCATCATTTTAACAGTTCCTACCTCAAACATAAAGGTGTCCACTTCCTCCTGGATATCTTTGTGAGTTAACTTTTTCCCATCCTCATCTGTTGTTTTTAACAGCATGTCCAAGAAAGCCCGTCTTTTCCTCATCCCCTGATCTGATTCACTGTCAGACTCAATGTAGGTAATGTACTCTGCCCTCTCGTTAATCACCTACCTGACAGAAAGACACACAGGTGATCCGAATGCAGCCTTGACCAGACTGAACGTGGTCGGTTATTACATAAACACTCACACTCTCTGTGAAGGAGTGAAGGACTTTCAGACTACGGTTGTGTTCTCTGCCTTCACCAAAATAGTTATATACAAAATCAGGCCAGTACCAGGGCATCCTCTGGCGCCTGGTGATGATGTCACTCATTCTGTACCGATCAAGAATAATAGAAGTTGCAAGTATTAGTAAATATCATATTCATTCATTGGTAACACTTTATAATAACTTTCATTAATGAATCATTAACAGACATTATGTAATGCTTAACAGAGCATTAGTTAATACATATTCAGAGAGCTTTGCTAATGTACTAATGTATAGATCATTATTTCATGTAAACTGAAATGCTTTCAAATGTCATTAAACTTTTAATTCATGTGATCATGCACTTTTTTCAAAAATCGTCAAATGATTTTGACAGATGGTTTACAATTATTAAAAACTTCTTAATGTACTGTTGAATGCTAACAAATGTCATTAAACCTCAGTTCACATATTACATTTACATTTACAAATGTTGTGAAAATATAGCTTAAATTCTGAATTTTAAGCACTTCACAAACTATTCGTGTTAACATATTATTCATTAACTCATAATCACAGTCTGTAAATGTCATTCATTTGTTGCGTAGACTATTTTCTACTACTTCATTTGTTGCGACTACTATTTTCACATCTTAACAGGAGGGGGGAAAAAACAAGAAAATACTTCATTTATCATTTATCAAGACAATGTAATATAAACAGACTGAACCGTGTTCCCTCATAGTAATCAAATTGACCCCTGTACACTGCTGACCCCTAAACCATCTATGTAGAACTGGAATTATTTTGAAGTATTTTGAAACTTTCAGAACACTAAATATAACCATGACTCTAGAGTGTGTTATAAACACACAAAGTCATCCGTTGCATGGCCTTTGGAATGAAGCATGACCAAGGTATAAAAGCTAACTCACCAAGCCAGTTAAACACACACAGTTATTTGCAGAGTTTCAAACAAGTATTGATTTGTACTCGGATGCACAACCTTAAATCTGTCTAGCATCCACCCTAAAAATGTTCCTACTATATTAACATTTAATAAATGTAAAAATCACTTACCTGTACACACTGCGCACATACTCAGAGTCATGGTTGCTCTGTGCATAGATCTTCTTTCCCATGGCAGTCTCTGAAATGTAACAAATCTGTTTTGAATTTTGATACTTCTCCACATCCTCAAACAAACTTGCATTGTCACCCTCACTAAAAACCAAAACTACCATAAACACACAAACAAAAGATATGTACATAGACCATAGTCAGGTTAGATGCCATTTATGCAGATGAAAACGAGGCTGTGAGGAATAAATTTAGTCTTTACAATGCCATGTGCTGTATAATAGTGAAAATCACATACGTTTGTCTTGTTAAAGGTACCCGTTAAGGATGTTAAAATGTACAGAAAACTACACAAACCACAGATGATATCTAGGGCACAGAGAGTGATGTAGTTAAAGCAGTTGAAAGAGCCTTTTCCAGCTTGTTTCGCAAGTTTCTCTATGAGCACCTCTGCCTGTTCATTCATCACCTCCAGGAACTCAGTTAGTATAGAGAAATGAAATGTTGGGGTCAACATCTTACGTCTGCGTCTCCACTTATCCCCAGTACTAACAAAAGGAAAAACAGAAGGGAATTTAAGACAGGTGTCTTAGTTATTTGCAAAGGGATACTTATTTGTCTGCTCTTTATTATTGAA
This sequence comes from Sinocyclocheilus grahami, assembly GCF_001515645.1. Classification (NCBI taxonomy): domain Eukaryota; kingdom Metazoa; phylum Chordata; class Actinopteri; order Cypriniformes; family Cyprinidae; genus Sinocyclocheilus; species Sinocyclocheilus grahami. The sequence goes on from NW_015506015.1 coordinate 120,765, forward strand.
CTAAATAGAATCAGTATTGAACTGTCTCAAGCTCAATCACAATTCTACTGTCTTCAGCTTTAACTCGCTGAATTGAACTTGATTTATAAATGATGAACTTTACACAGTTATTGAACTGAACCCAATCAACCCTGAACTGACTGGAGCTGAATAATAACACTTTAGTTTTTTTTAGAGCTGCTTTACAGAAGAATATGGATTAGACTTATATTGATGAAGTTGGCATCACTGGTTCTGATCTGATACTACTAACTGACCCTGTTTAATACTGTGAAGTTGCTTTGAAATGTTCCCTACAACTTGACATGATTTAAAATGAGCCTTTATTGAGTTGGTAAACAGTTTACCTTGTGAGTAGTCCTGTTCCCAGCCAGGGGTGCAGAAATTTGTATGCGTAAGCCTTGTCCATGTGAACAGGGTTATTCAGCACTGTCTGTATAAGTGGTAGGATTTGCCAAGAGTGACAAATAAAACATAAAATTGAGGACTTGTAAAATTGTCTTTGTTACCACTAGGGTTGATGATATATTAAGTATTATAACAAGTATTCATATGTTTGCAATGTAAAAATGTAAAGTACAATTTTGTTAGGAATATAGAAATGAGCAACATTGCATCGAATATTGCAACTCTAGTTTCCCAATCCTTTCTTGTCTCGCAAGTGTGAGACTGCTAAAACAGATGTGTTTAACTAAATTTGTATTGTATTTCATTCCTTACATTAAACATTTTGAATCAACTTGGCAACAATGGCTGCTGAACTGAAATAATGGTTCCTCTGATCCAGAACTTTACTATCACCACCAAAACTAGTCTTTAATCTGCTTAAACCTTTTCCTTATCCTTTTGTTGAGCTTAATTTACAGTTTGCAGCATTGGACTTTAACATACTGAATGGTCTCTTTGAATATTCTTCTAATCTTTAACATCTTATGTATTTCTTTGTACATAGATATCATACATATAGTATCTTTTTCTTTTATCTAATGCACAGTCATCAACTTTTGTGGTGCCACTAAAAAGAGTTCACTCACTATGGTTATCTTGATCTTCAAACATCTGCTCATATTGTGTAATATACTGTCACTATAGGTCAGAGACCCTGATCATAACAAGTGAGTGTGCGCGTCACATGCAAGTGGACAATACCTCGATAGTCTCAGCATGGTATAAGATGAGAAATGGGACAGGTCCAATCCATAATTTAAACAGAGGAGAATCCCAGAATTCTTTTGTGTAGCCAACCACCTGACAAAAGAATTCTGAAAGACAGTTTTCAACTTTTATACTTCAATGCATTTGAAGGGTTACTTTAACTCCAGTGCAAATGGAGTTGTTCACAGTAACATGAACTTTCTATGTTAAAATGTATAGAGACAGGGAATAGTTGTCACGTAAGAAAATATACGTTTTGTTGTTGTTTTAATTTTAAAAATAGAATAATTTAGAATATATTTTTATACACTTTTTGATGGTCACTTTTGGACATTGAGTTGACAATAAGTTGCACTTATGTGTCAACTAACCCTCATTAGAGAATTAGTAGACTGTCTGAATAATTTCTGCTAACTCTATTGTGATGGTCTTTGCAAGTACATTTCAACTTAATCTAACCCTAACCCTACCAGTCTACTAATGCTCACTTTAATGAGAGTTAGTAGATATGTGGGTGGAACGTTACAACAGACTGTGTTAAAGGGACCATCAAAATAAAGTGAAATTGAATTTTTAAAATAGAAATGTAAAAAAATATATAGAATACTTTAGACTATAACATTAAAAATAAAAATTAAAAATAGAATACTTGGCTATAAATGGGTTGTCATAAACTGCGTTAAATGCATTGATTTATTGAATGATTAGAAATAGCCTATTCTTTAAAAGAATCATAGCATGTAAAAGTGCACACTTTCATTGCATTTATTTTTTTCTCATATATTATCCTTTTATTTTTGTCGTTCTCTAATAATTTATTTTGAAATAGTATCATGTATACATTATATGTGTATTTTATATTTATTGACGAGATCAGACCAGACAAAACATCGTAAAGATGCTAGGAAGAAAAACGGACCGATATATTGCTCTTCTCACCTCCCGCGTTCGATTTAAACTGCAACGCGTCCCCTATGAACGGATATGTGTTTCCAATGCCCGGAACTGGCTTCAGTTCTTTCCAGTTGTGCAGGTAGTTTTTCAGCAGCTGGTAGGTGATATATGTCAAAAGAATAACGCAAACCGTCACGGCTACGAACCCAAAAGTATACACACCGGCGAGCGGGAACATCTTGCCACTGAGAGGCACGGCGATGCGTGTGTGTCTCTATGAGCTTTGAGCTTCCCAGTGTTTCATAATAAAGTTGCTACTGGACTTTGGATCATCCTGACATGTAGCCAAACGCAAGTTCCACAAGCACTGCTACAACCAAATGAATTTACTAAAGAACTGCAGAACCTCTGAAATGGGAAAATTAGTTTGCTGTGTTTATGTTGGAAGTTTATCAGAGACATACGGGCACTTAAAAAATTAGGCCTATAGTTTTTCATTGGAACAGTCAGTGGAAAGCCATTTTACAGGATCCAGTGTTCATGCATGCCACAATATAATCAGGGCCATCCCAAGCTGGCGCGGGGCCCAGTGCGAGGTAGGGAGCGGGCCCCCCGTCGGTACTTTTGCACCAGTTGCCCCGCACTAGGACAGCCCTGGTTCTTTCTGTTTTTTGAATAATATATATTTAAAATCAATCAAAGTGAAAATAAAAGTACTAATATTTATTAATCACAAAATATCAGCTCGCATGTATAGCCTAATACTGCTTAATTGGCGCACGTGGCATTTGTGCGTGCATGCGTGCTTTTTCTCAGGATCGTCATCAGATGGTAGAAAGTGAAGGTAGTCTATACTTTTTGCATAATGTTTACATAATCATGAAAGAATGGTGTTCAGTAGGCAGAGATGGGCGGTATTTTAATTAAATGTATTTGAAATACGTATTTAATTACTAAATAGGCCTACGTATTTTGTAATTTGTATTTTGCTGGACAAAAAAATCAAAAGTAATGTGTAATTAAATACTTTGAGAGACAGTTTTGTATTTGAAATACTCAAAATACATAATCAAGTAGTTAATTTTACACTCAGATAATACAATATATTTCTTCACAAAAAAACAACACTATTTATGCATGCATTTATTTAACACACCAAGCTTCTTATTTACATTTCCTTGCATTTGTACATAACACACAAATACCATATAATTTTTTTGTGTATATTGTGTTCTTTCAAAAAATTGTTATATATCATTATTTCATATTTACCTATTCTATTTTTATTATCTATGTCTTGTCTTGTCACTGTCATGCTGTGAAAGCCTCTGCCACTATAACATATTCCTTGTATGAGTAAACATACCTGGCAATAAAGCTCTTTCTTCACCTGTGTTAATAGTACTGCCAACTATAGCATATCATAGTTTTTGACAATTTGGTTGTTAATTACTCACCCTCGTGTCATTGCACTCCTGTAAGACCTAGGTTTATCTTTGGAACATAAATTAAGATATTTTTGATTAAATCCGAGAGCTTTCCGTCCCTCTACAGTCAGTCATGCAACTTACACATTCAAGGTCCAGAACAGTAGGAAAGACATCATTCAGCACCATGTCATTAAGTACACTCTTAAAAATAAAGGTGCTTCAAAAGGTTCTTCAAGCGATGCCATAGAAGAACCATTTTTGGTTCCACAAAGAACCATTCAGTCAAAGGTTCTTTAAAGAACCATCTCTTTCTTACCTTTTTGTAATCTGAAGAACCTTCTTTTGCCACAAAGAATCTTTTGTGAAACAGAAAGGTTCTTTAGATGTTAAAGGTTCTTTATGGAACCATTTAGACAAAAAGGTTCTTCTATGGCATCGTGAAGCACCTTTATTTTTAAGAGTGTATATCATTAAGTAATACATTTTATTAAGTACATGAGTGCTTTTTTTGCACAAAAAAAAATATAATTTACCACTTTATTTGCGAAAATATTATCCAAACACGTGTTGTGGTACTCTCGTGAACACTCACTCATGTAGACGCGAGTCTTCTATGGCATGAACACAACACAAATGCATTTTAATGCTCTTGTGAACACAATGCAGATCAATATTTTCATAAATAAAGTTGTGAATTATGTTTTATTGTGCAAACAATGCACTCGTGTTGCTTAAAGGGGTCATATGACGTTGCTAAAAAGAACATTATTTTGTGTATTTGGTGTAATGAAATGTGTTTATGCGGTTTAAGGTTAAAAAAACATTATTTTCCACATACTGTACATTATTGTTTTTCCTCTATGCCCTGCCTTTCTGAAACGCATCGATTTTTACAAAGCTCATCGGTCTGAAAAGCGAGGTGTGCTCTAATTGGCCAGCTATCTAGTGCGTTGTGATTGGCCGAATACCTCAAGCGTGTGACGGAAATGTTATGCCCCTGTGATGCCGTGTCCTGGCGCGAAGAGACAAAAACAATAAAACCCATTACAAACAAGGCATTTGTTGGATCCAGTGGGGACATAATTAAGTATTATAATGACTTATATTGACTTTTTACACGTTGTGTTGCATAAACATAAAACCATTTAAAAATGAGAAATGACAAACAACAAGCACTACTCTACACTGCTCAAAACTCGCGTTTGAATCATCAGTGGCAAATTCTTTAAATATGGAAAAATACTTACATGTTGTGAGTTAGAACAGCTGGCATTGTAGGTTCAGGAAACAGTCCTCTGTTAAAATTAGAATTTTACTTGCCAGCTGACAAGTGACGTTAGCTTGCTTGGCAAAAATTAGTTCATTGTTTATAGGCAAACTGACATTTTCAAGTATTAAATTAAAATAAATATTATTGCCAATGTCTGAACAGCGTGTAACAAAACTTAAAAAATTAAAGCCTGTAGACTAATTATTATGTGAATGATTTAGGGCGGATTTGCTTGGAAAATCCAAGGGAAACTGTCATTACCGTGTAATTTTAATGAACCTCATCTGTCGACATGGTGTCGGTGAATCCCACTGGCCGTTGCTCGCTCGCATTAGGCCTACTATGGAGTGTCTGCAAGAGCATGAGCAATAAGTTACTGACCAAAGCTCAATTAACGGCCACCGGTGTCACTAATAACAAGGGTTTCTGTATTCTACATAGAGTTTTATATATTTTCAGGAGTTAATCTTTACTGTCGACAGTGAAATCTCTTGAGTAGGATTAGGTGACATGACAATACAGTTTCACAGGACTGCTTAATTTTTGACATGCTTATAAAGAAATGACAAAGGAGAGATAAAGAAACATGAAAAAATAAAGTGTAGAAATGCTTTATGATATTCAAGTAAACATAAATTAGAAGAAGTATGGATAAGTATATATTGGATATATTGTCTAGTGTTAGGGTTAACAATATTGTTTGTATGTTTGTATTTTCAAATTACAAATTACTTGTATTTTAATTAAATACATTTCTCACACCAGTATTTTTGTATTTTAATTAAATACATTTTGATGAGCTTGTATGATAATTTGTAACTAAATACTTTTTGATGTAATTGTGCCCATCTCTGTCAGTAGGGTGAATTATATTAATTTTAAGTGATGTGAATTTATGTCCAAAAATCCTTCTCAAGCATTAGAAAGAGCAGACATCACTGAGAAATTACGTAGGCTTAGCAGTTGTACAATTAATTATACAATTTCACTTCATTTTCCTGCTGAGGAGACACATTTCAGGACATGGGTGAAAGTTAGCTTTTATTTAGCTATTTTGAACGGGTGTCTGGATTTAAGAACGCGTCCATGTTTATAGCCTACATGCGTGCATGCAAAGCACAACGTGCAATGAAGTTAGGATAGGCTACCTCAGAGGCCTCATGCCCATTAAAGTGATCAGATTTTTGAGCCAAGTGGATTTTGAATGCAGCTTTCAAAAGACAAAAAAAATTGCCGATTAATATTTTCTATATTTAATACAATCACACCGGCGTGATTAGAACGTTCAGTGCGTCATATCATCAGCTGCTAAATTCGCTGGCTGGCACTGAGCCAGATACAGATGCGTTTTTACAGCCCTGCGCATTAACCAATCACACACGATGCTGTTGAGCTTATCAATGCAATGACCAATCAGAGGTGTTCTGCTGAGTCATCGCAAAAATGCCGGTGTTTTCTTGATCACCCGCAGACTGGCGAATTCTCTCGTCAGAAACTACAAAGGTCAAATGTGTGTATGAATCTGTAAGATATTAATTTCATAGTGTAAACAGCTTCAGTGATTTTAATGGGAGTTTTTGAGAGTGCTTGAACTTGACTGTCAGTGAAAATGTTCTTTGATCATGTAAATGTCCTTTGCTCTCTTTCTGTACAAAGAAAGTGTTATGATTAGTAGCCTAACTTGCAATGTTTTTATTCACATTAACTTTCAATGTTAAATTCACATTAAATATAAACTCAGTCGTATTAAAAATATGTTATGGCATGACACCCATATCTGTTAATTAAGTAAACAAACAGGTTGTTATGCATAGTTAATAGATTACATTATTAGGTTATTTTGACCATCGCCCACTATAGATCAACATCATCTATAAAGGTGAGAATCAAGATATTTCATGATGCGTTTGGAGATGTTTCGAATAAAAAGGAAATAAATAAATAAAACAGTGCTATTGTGGCTGCTGTACGTGTGTCACATGACGACCCCCCCGTGTCGTGCCCCCTCAAAAATAATGAATGCATGACGCCCCTGGGCTACCTACTATCACTTGTACTGCACGTTTCCTCAGCCTTGCCAAAAGAAATGTCCGTTTCCATGTTACAGCGATTGGAGCTGCAGTTATTCATCTCCACGGGAGAGAGAGGTATTGAGCGCATTAAAGTAGTCGGACAAAACATGTTAAGGGTCATCATGTTTTTATTAGTGCGTTTTACTTAGGTTAACGTAGATACTGTACTGATCATGCACTCACACAATATGTTATATATATATATATAAATGGTAAAATAACTAATTTTCAAACTGATCAGATCATTTAAATAAAGGTGGCGCGTAGCCTACACCAAACTAGTTAAAATATAGTTCATATTATTATATTTTTATATTATATCATGTAACAGTAATATTGTTTGTTATAAGTTACCTCTTCTGTTAGACTTAAAGTTGAGCGTGTTGCCTAGGAACGGGTAAATTGGACTAATCTCAGGGACAGGTTTCAATTCTCTCCATTTATACATGTAATTTTTAAGCAACTGATATGTTATGAAAGTCAGCACAAGTAGAAGTGAGACAAAAACCACCGATCTGTTCAACAGTTCACCAACTAGCATTGTTTACGTTTTGTTAGATCTGTAGTAGGTTTTAGAGTAACTCCTCGCCTGTTAAATGGGAACTTAAAAATATGTGATATCCCCCTTAAGACATGGGATGAGTTTAGATTTTCAAATACACACCATGACTTTTGTTTGTTGTTTATTCTGCACAAGCAGAATAAAAGCAGAAAAAACAATTTGATCATAATTTTCATTTAATGTTTCATGAAAAATAATAAATCATAAAGACTTCTTGTAGAGCTGATATTTTAGATATGCTTTTTTATTATTTTTATTTTATTTGTATACATTATATGGGAGGCCAAGGCTAGTTATCACATAGGAAAGTTGTCACATATGGCAGTATGTCCATATGTTCATAAGACTTAAAAAAAAAAAACGATGCTACGAAATATTCAGTGGCGTAAAAGGTGTCAACTTGCCCCGGTCTCCCCTATACAGTACCAAAAAAAAAAATGGGAAAAAGCTAATTAGATTAGTTTTCATCTTGTTAAAGAAATGACAACTGGATGGCTGCATTGTACAAAATATTTCAAATGGTTAAATACTCAAACAAAACATTTACACCATTTAGCATTAACACAGACTTTAGAAAACAGACAAAGTGCAACATAAGTTTGTACTAAGTAGTATAAAAATAATTAGTACCTAAGAGAAAATACCAAAGCTTCTTACCCACGCTGCTCCACTTAATTTATACTGCTCCACTGTATTTTGTTTGACTAAAACTTAAAAATGGAGGGGGAAATTAATACATTTGTTTTTTTTAAATATTGATATTTATGTAATTTAATGGATTTGATTTTTAAAAGTGGTTCCTAAATACATATTTTACCTTTTATATTTAACCCTGATGGCAGTGGCCAGATAAAGGTCAGAATAAATGAAACTGTTATGGTCACAAATGTGAGTGTCTCTAAAGTGATCTCTTTGAGCATAAAAAATATGTAAAAAAAAAAAAAAAAAAACCTAGTACCTTACACAGCGGGCTCTATTGTGTCTACACACTTATCTAGTTTGGAGTTGCAATGGTATTATTCTATTGTGATAACTAAAGAGGATAAAAAGGTATAGTGAAACTTTTCATGTGAGTGAATTTATCTGTTTGCTTAAAATAATTTGCCAGGTCACATTTAGCTTTTTCTTTAAAAGGCCACTGGATGTCATGTCTAGTAGATGGTGTTTGCTTGGAAGCAGCAATCTATAATCTCACTTGCAAATTCTTTTGAAATGTAAATGTATGAAACTGAAAGAGATGAAACAGAGAATGCAAGTAAGGACCTAGACCTAGCACAAATTAAACATGCTTTCCATTTGAAAAAAACATTTCTAGTTGACCCTGTTGGTAGAAGCTATTGCTGAGCAGAGTTTCTGATGGAAAGCTGGGATTCGTTCCCTGTGTAAAGGCCAGTTGAGAACACAGTGAGGTTTCAACATGCCACGACGAAGATGCAGAGAGCGGTTCAGACTGTAATCAGTTACATCTTGCAAAAAAATCAGAATCAGCGAGTCACGATTGTCCTCCATTACCTGGTGAACTGCATGATGGGCTTTGAATCTGAAAGTAGGAGCAGGAGAAAGTGTAAATACTTCTTGAATTGGGTAAGCCACCTGTGCATTTCAGTAAATTCCAGAAAAGGAAGCATGCATTTGGTGAATATGTAAGGTGTATCTTTGAGGATCTGAATGTACCTTAAAGAATCAAAACTGGTCAGTGGTTTGCATTTAATTAATGGTCACTAAATATACAGGTGCATCTCAATAAATTAGAATGTCGTGGAAAAGTTCAAGTGGGTGTTTGTTAAATGTGAGACACAATCATCACAATTAAAAGAACCAAAGACTTAAACTTCTTCAGTCTGTGTGCATTGAATTTATTTAATACACAAGTTTCACAATTTGAGTTGAATTACTGAAATAAAAATAAACTTTTCCATGACATTCTAATTTATTGATATGCACCTGTATTAGTAGTTAGCCTTTTTGAATCAGTTATAGATAATAAGGAAAATGTTACTTACTGCCTACACCAAGGATCCTTCAGAAGCATTTCTGTAATAACAAAAATAATTTTCCTGGATTGTCCCATGTTTTCAACAATGGTGTCAAGTTGAGAAAAGCCAGGTATTGCATCTCTGTCTTCAAGAAAAAAATTGAATTTTTCATCCTCTAGGGGAAGCAAGCTTCGTTCCACCCATGGTCTGTCCTCAGCACTGTGGATGATATATGCATCATATGCATATCTACCCTCAGTAATGCTTTCGTCCTTCAGTGACCCCAGCATACGGTTTACCATTATGCTCCAGAAGAACTGGATTCTCCATCCTTGGAAGTGTGCCAGAAAAGCTGTGAATAACAACATTAACACTGCTGTGCTACTCAAAATGTAAAGTGCCTTAAAAGGTGTCATATCCTTACAGGACAATGGGTCAAAGTGCATAACAGAGCGGTTAAAGTAGGCATTTGGGGTGTTACAGATATAACTTTGAGGGAACCCAGGAACACTGGCATTGGTGGAGTTAAGCCACTCCGAGAACCACAGGATGCTCTCGCAGGTGCAGTCAAAGGGGTTGTGGTCCATGTAGAGATCTGTCAGGTTGGAAAGTGGCACACCAAACGTGACACGTTGAACAGATGTTATAAGGTTCTTTTGAAGATGCAAATACTTTAAAGACTGCAGGTCATCAAAAACAGAGGCATGCAGCTGATCCAAGAGATTACCACGGAGACTTAGCTCATGTAACTCAAAGAAGCTGTGCAAAGCATTAAGTGGAATCTCATCTAAACCATTGTAATCCAGATCCAGAACAGACAGTTTTGTGGCATCCTTGAGGAACAACACTGGACCACCAGGGTTGGCCGTCTTCCACAACCTAGCCAAGTTGTTGTGCTGCATTTTGAGCACTTTCAGATGGTACAATCCTTTCAGAAACCCAGCATTTATGTTTGCAATATTGTTATTACTGAGATCTAGAATTGTGAGGTTGACAAGTGGCTTAAACGGAGATGGTTCCATATCTAGGGTCCCTTTTAGGGCACGGCCAAGCTTTAGAGTCCTTAATGTAGGGACATGGATGAATGACGTATTGGTAAGGGAAATACATTGCTGGTTTATAGACATGTCAATCTCTTTAATGTTAGAAAGGCCCTCTAACTCATCTCCTTTCAGCTGCTGATTAATGAAATTGTGACCAAGTAGGAGTGTAGTGAGGTTGCCCAAACTTGAAAAGGCCCCAGGCGCCAACTTGTTGATACTCATGGCAGTAAGATTAAGAGTCTGAAGGTGTGGAGATTCTTGCAAAGAAGCAAATGTTGTGTTTGTGACTGTCTTCAACCCTGTGATGCTCCAACTCAAATCCAGTGTCTTCAGGTGCAGAAGCCCAGAAAAGATATGCTCAGTTATCTCTCGGAATGCAGTATTTGCCATGCATAGATACTCTAATTGCACTAAATGGAGGAAAGAGAAGTCTTCAATAACTGGTAAGGACGAAGTATGACTCTTAATCAGTGCTTTCTGCAGGTTAAGCTGTCTCAGGTTTCCCAATCCAAGAAAGGTGTCCTTAGTTAGGTGTTTTAGGGAGTTATGCTCCAGGGATAAACTTTCCAGTCTGGGAAACCACTGAAAGGTGCCATCAGCAATCTTTGTCATTTTGTTGCTGCTGAGGTCGAGCACTGTGATGTTAGTCTTGTCTAGACCTTGGAAAGTTGTGTTTGAGAGGGTGACCTGTTGAGTGTTCTTCAGGGAAAGGTTTCGCAAAGCTGTGCCAGCAAGTTCTTCACAAAGACTGGTGGTAAACTGAAGGCTGATCTTGCTGTAGTCCAGCACTAAGTCAGAAAGTCTGGCAATAGTCTGGAAACAGCCATTCTCTACCTAGGTTAACAAAACAATTGAAAAAGAAGACAAAGGTTTGTTGGAACGACAGAGCTAAACCAGGTTTAAAAAACTACACATTATAGCATTGAGTTGGTTCACATGCAAAGTTATATTTGAGCTACAAATTATTGTTTTTAGTTCAACTTATTTTTTTTTTAAATGCATATAAACATACTAATTGACTGTCCCTTATTTAAAGGTTTAGTTCAATTTGCATTTGTTTGTTAATCTAATGCTACAAAAGCACTTGACAATACCACATTTCATTAGCATGATGTTTTCAGGTCATGTCAGTAATCGGAGTCAAAAGTTATTCAATATTATTTCACAAAGAAAACAACACAGCAAAGTCCAATTGGCTGAGCACCAAAAATAGAAATGTAGTCCTAACAGCTTTCCAAGAAAGATAAGGATAGATGTGAGTAAACACACACTGTGGCAAACATGCATGGTAGTATCTGAAATTCTGAAAGGGTTTTATATATATAGATACTCATGTGCTTTCAGTGAAAGTAACCTGACATGTGTCACATTCTGTTCCTCTTACCTTTTTAAGAGACAGAAACGAGAGTATCAGAACCCGAAATGCAGAGGAATTGCTGAGGAATGAGAAGTCATTTTTTTGCAGTACAGAAATTTCATTTCCAGAGAGAACAAGGGTCATCAGGTTTGGCAGCTGAGGTTGTGTGCCCAGTTTAGCTGATTTAAGTGTGTTCCGAGATACATCCAACCACGTCAAACTCTACATAGGGAGGAAATGTTAATGACATGTATTATCTATAAGACCATAACAGACTAGAAAAAAAAGTTTATTCTGGTTAGAGGCCACAGCACGAAATCAGTTATTGGTTTATTACTGTTAGCTAGAGTTTTACCAGTATGAAAACATGGTTTAAATCTTTTTCTCTCATTGAACAGGCAACAAAGAAAGGGTGAGGCTAAACAAACCAATGAGGCTGCACATTATCATTCATATTCATGACAGTACTGATCTTGTCTCTTTGGTTTCACACACAATTAATCATAATAGCCTGTCCCTCTATGTAAATATTAGTGCTAGATGACACTGTAGCTAGGAGGCACCTAACTGAATTATACTTTAAACAACCACATAAAAAGCCACCTCAAACTTTTTATTGCATTTAATATTTGCGTTTAATATTTACTAGAATGTCTTCATAAACATACCTTAAGAACAGAGAAGGGCTCCCCATTTAGCTTCAGCCTATTGTCAGACAGGTCAAGTCGCGTTAACTGAAAACAGTTTTTCAGGTATTTCTCGCTTATCAAATGCACTTCATTGTGTTGCATATTAAGACTTTGCAGGTGTGGCAGAGAAAGACATAGATCCTCTTCTATGACAGTTAAAGAGTTGTAGCTGGCATCTATATTCATCAGATTTGAGTACAAATGCAGAGAAGACAGAGTTTTTAGTCTATTGTGAGACACATCCAATGTGGTGACATTTTTGGGTAAGTCCGCTGGGACTGCATCCAGATTCATATGACTACAGTCTACTTTGGTATTCCCAATTGTACATTTTGACTTGTGTGGGTATGCAGTGCCTGCACAGTGGCCATGGAAACACATGCAGAACAAGGGCAACAATATGAGTTTCATCAGTTCCATATATTTTCCTGCCTTCCTATTTTTTTCCTCAAGTCAAGCTGTAATGAACATAACAGTATTATTGACAACAGTATCTCATTCACAGTATGAAAGGTTATACACAAGTTTATACACAGTACAATTTGCTAGCAAATCATTTCTGTTAGTCAAAATAAGTGATATTTTGCTACTGAAAAGTCATTCAACTGCGTAATACTTTTAAACAAATGCATTATACACGATATTAATCTGTTGCAAAGTTTTAATGCATGTGTGATCATCATGGACTTACATGAATTGTGACAATCTAATTTCCCTCGTTCAGCTCAAATATCAGCATGGTTAAAGTGTTTCAAGTGTGAAGCAACTCAAGACAGTCCTCTTGTATAGCCATATCATTTTTGCATGGGGGAAAATAACCTTCAATAAGGAACAATTCCTCTTTCGTAAGAAGTGAAACAAACGAAGAGGCGGATCCTCTCCCGCAGACGTGTCCTAGATATCATATTTCGTCTCTCAAATTCGACACAGAGCTCAAGTGATTAGGCTACTTATATTTGATTACACGGTCCTCTCATTATTTGAATGCACATTCGATCGGATTTCTAAGTTGTTCATGACAATTGCAATCGCATCTGGCAGTTTCTTGTGTCAGCGACTAACACATAACCAACTTCCTTATATTATCATATGAACGTGCGATACATTTCATATCACTTCTGCTATTCCTGATATAGGTTTCCATCTTAATATTTTTATTGGCCTCAAAAAAAGAGAAAAAAAGGAACTGAGTAAACCGAGAGGGATTTCCCCTTTTTCCTCTAGATGCTAAAATTTAGCTACTTGCTACAAACTCTCGAGCTTTTTTTAAGACGTTAAAAATAATTTATTGCCATATATATTTTTAGTTCATTTCGATTATTTATTAATTAAAATATATAACCAAATAATGTTTTATATCAATATTCAAATGGGACGTCGCTTCAGCAGTAATTCAGCTAAATGTCCAGCTGGGGGAGCCACAGATTTCAAAATGAGAAGAAAGGGGGGAAAAAAACACTTTGAAATAACATAACGTTTCATAATAAAAAAATCTGTATTTGAATATGAATATGAACATATGAATCTCGTAGCATTGCTAACTATTTAGCCTCCTTGAATTAATAGTTAGTATAATATATTGGATAGTATAGTAGCCTGTAGTTAAACATGAAATGTTATGCTGCACACTTTGATGGCACAGATAGCTCTAGCTGAATTCCGATGTATGGATTTGCTTTCTCTATCTCTATAACAATTTTAATTCAAATTTAAATTCGGGAAATGTCATTAGAACTCAGCATTTGGTTTCAGAAGACTGCAATGAACACCTTGGTGTCAGAGTTCAACAACAAAAAAAGTGTCTTTGAGGAATCTCTGTGGTTCTTAAGAATTTGTATTCTGGTGTGTGCTGTTACCTAGCAACTGCAGCAGGAAGTGGAAGGGCACCTGTAATCTGATGGCTCATAGACAAACAGCAGGTTACCACTCTCTGCATCAGTATAGCTCATGGCCTTGAGACAGAAGACCTTTCAGGATGTTTATTCCATCAGCATTTGTTAAATACAGATAAAATAATAAAATAACACCAGATTTGTACTGGTCATGACACTGTGTTTAACACTCCCTTTTCAATTTCAGCCGCATCAGTATAACCTGTCTTTTCTTTTTCTTTTACTCCAAGTATCTCTCCAAACTATAGTGACTGAACAATGCTGGAAAGGTATTTTTGTGTGTGCATTTGTGTTCTTTCATGGTCAGCAATTATTCACTCCACACAAGTGATCAATATTCTGTTTGTGATGCCGGTCAACCTGTGCCTGTTTCGCTGACGCAGTTAATAGTAACATGCAGCTATTCTCACAGATAGTTGCTGCAGGCAATCCATCACGCCAGGCACCCATACAGACTCTAATGTTCGCTCTGTGACTCTGAAAGAATCAGCGGTAGGTAATGCCTGAACCATTAGAAACGTTGCATAATTTATGCAGTGTATGAATTTGCATGTAAAAGGATGAGGTTGAAGAAGCTAGTTCAGTTACCAGTGACTGTGCAGATCAGAGCTTGTATCATCTTGTTATAAGAGCATCAAGTGCAGGAATGAAACGGTAGAGTTTGTGTTAGCAGATGTATCCAGCTGATAAGGACATTTTTATATATATACATAAAAAAATCACTTGTGGTCTCAGACTTGCAGACTCTTTTGACACATAGGCCTGCTTTATTTAGCATGAATTATATTATTAATAAAAAGGATACAGGTTACACATAGAGGCTGCATTCTCAGCTTGTGAATGTGAATAACAGATAACATGACCAGTGCAAATGTTGATTGTGTCCATTTGTCATTATTTTGTTTTTAAACAATACTTACAATCCAATCTTTTCCCCGTATGTCTTAGTCGCCAACCTGCCTCTGTGCCTGTTCAGTTCATGCATAATTGAAGTGATAACATAATATGCTTTCTTTCTCTTCATCGCTCTAGAAAGAACTCCTCTTTTGTTTCCTCCTTTTATCTCTTCTCTCAACAATCTCTTTCAGTGTGGTATTCCCAAGCATTCTTTCAGAGATCAGAACAGAAAGATCTGACCCTTGATGCTATTGACGTGAAAAAGTCCAAATGCAATATGCAATGCTTTTATTTTAATATACAGCCAATAAGATTTATAAGACAATTATAAGATCATTTATATGAAGAATAATTAAGAAGAATAAGAATAATTAAGGAGAATAATTAAGATTTTTTATGTTTTTTAAATAAGTATTTTATGCTAACCAAGGCTGCATTTTTTAATAAAATATTGTGAAATAATATTACAATTTAAAAAAATAGTTTTCTAGATATATTTGATCTATATCTATATATCTATCTATATTTTAAAATATTGTTAAAAATGTATTTTAAAATACATTTTTAACAATGTATTTTTTGTATAATATATGTATTTTTTTAGTATTTTGACTGGTAGTGTATTTATAATTACAGTATATATAATTTCATGGCATTGTATAAAGTACCAATGATAGAGGTGTATACTCCTTTCTATAGCATCCCTCAATTTCTATTGCTTCTCTCTCCCTAGAGGAAAAGGGAAAGCAAGTAGAAAATCAAAAGAGAAGATGACTGAGTTGAGCCGAAAGGTGGTCTTCCTGTTGTCAGCTAAAAAATAGTTTTCTAGATATATTTGATCTATATCTATATATCTATCTATATTTTAAAATATTGTTAAAAATGTATTTTAAAATACATTTTTAACAATGTATTTTTTGTAAAATATATGTATTTTTTTAGTATTTTGACTGGTAGTGTATTTATAATTACAGTATATATAATTTCATGGCATTGTATAAAGTACCAATGATAGAGGTGTATACTCCTTTCTATAGCATCCCTCAATTTCTATTGCTTCTCTCTCCCTAGAGGAAAAGGGAAAGCAAGTAGAAAATCAAAAGAGAAGATGACTGAGTTGAGCCGAAAGGTGGTCTTCCTGTTGTCAGCAGTCGTATGTCTCCCAGATTTGATCTGTTGCCATTTATCGGTACAAAGATCTGCACTGTGGCCTTTACAGACTGAGGGATGCAGGTGAAAAATATTCCTACAGGGAGAGAGGAAGAAAAGAGAGGTTTCGAGAAAATTGATGGACAACTAAGTAAGAGAGAAAAGAAACCGAGAGAGAGCAAGAGCAAACCTTGCAGAAATCAGCCGTGCACTGGAGTCAGCGATGGAGAGGAAGACAGAGAGAGCTGTTATGGGAGAACATTACTGTCACATTCACAAGCCGGACGTTTCAGAAAGACAAACAAAGAGAGCTAATGAATGCCTAACAGTGGTTTTGAAGTAATCCCTCAATCTGAGCATTACATATACACACATACAATATACAAGCTCTCTGGATTTGGATTGTACTGCAACAGACAAGGTAAGAGATATCTATCTATCTATCTATCTATCTATCTATCTATCTATCTATCTATCTATCTATCTAAATGTGTGTGTTTACACTTTTCCTAGAGTATTACAATGCAAGCAAGCCTGCATTCTCATTTGCTGACAAATGGTGTTTAGAGGTCATCTTGCTCTATTGTATGTGTCTGTGGGTGTGCAGAGTGTTGATGTTGTGCTGAAAAAAAAAAGGAATTGCTGTGGGTTAATAGCGGTGGGCAGTTTCATTCCTACTGGTTAAGTAATGGTAAAAGTAACAGGACGTGTAGACGAGGCAGATCTACTGTCGATATCTAATAACTGAAAATGTCTTAGCAGCAGAGCATCAATCACCTGATAAAATGTCTTTTCAGTGGAAGGTCAGGAAGATGTTACAGTATGGGCCATAAACCCTCATAGCTTTATATGTGGATAATTGGTAGAGTCGGTGCTTTGGAATGATGATGATGATGTGTGTGTGTGTGTGTGTGTGTGTGTGTGTGTGTGTGTGTGAAAACAATAGCTCATGGTGCTTTTTCACACATCAGGAGCTGCAGTGTAAGCCAATTGCTGACTCAGCCACACAAACACATACACTCACTAACACACACACACACCCACCCATGGGGCAGCAGGGCATCAATACTACACCCAGATCAGCAGCATAGCTCAGCACAGAACAGAGCAGAGCAGAAACACAGCCTCTAATACAACACAAAACAGCAAGAGTAACATTAAACTGTATATGAATCACCAGTCAGATTTCATTGAAGGCTTTGCTTGAAATGGTCTGACTTACAGAAAGACCCTTGAGTATCCTTACATCTCATTTTTCTGTTGAGATTGACTTTACTTACTTTGTGTTTGGGGTCCCAGAACCCCCAATAATGTGTGGGTAAAATAATAATAATAATTTTAAAATTAACCAATACTACTACTACTACTACTACTACTACTACTAATAATAATAATAAAGAACATCATCATCATTATTATTATTATTATTATTATTATTATTATTAATGCTGTTGTAATAACAATAATCTATTATTCTTTAAAACATTACAGTCAGGGCTGTACGTTAACTTTTTTTTTCACATAGCACTGGTGCTACAGAGTTTGAAAGTTTTGTAGCACAGGCCAAAAAGTTGTAGCACAAGTATAAAACGTCTGTTATCATGTCTGAAAACAAACACAAGTAATGGAGTTCATCACTTAAACAGGCACTGATGTTCCATACAGAGCACAAAAAAATTATTATTATTATTATTATTATTATTATTATTATTATTATTATTATTATTATTATTATTATTATTATTATTATTATTATTATTATTATTATTATGAACATCATCATCATTATTATTATTATTATTATTATTATTAATGCTGTTGTAATAACAATAATCTATTATTCTTTAAAACATTACAGTCAGGGCTGTACGTTAACTTTTTTTTTCACATAGCACTGGTGCTACAGAGTTTGAAAGTTTTGTAGCACAGGCCAAAAAGTTGTAGCACAAGTATAAAACGTCTGTTATCATGTCTGAAAACAAACACAAGTAATGGAGTTCATCACTTAAACAGGCACTGATGTTCCATACAGAGCACAAAAAAATACAAACCATCACAAAAATTGTTTTGGACAAAGTTTTCTTAATTTGCTAAAAATTGAAGAGTGCAGAAACATAACACCTCTTACACCTTAACAAAATAAAAAACAATGGCAGACATTTAGGCAAAGTTAGCAAAGATAAAAATATTTGTCATTATTTTATCTTTGTTATTAGAAAATAAGATTTTTTTTTCTGGTACAGTATTTAGCAGTATTTACAACATTTTATTTTTCAGGTACAGTATTTAGCAGTAGCATTCAAGAAACTGAATGAACAAATATTAAAATAAAACACTATATACATCAACTTTTTTTAAAGCAGCTGTAGTGTTCAATAGTGTTTCATTTTTATACCATCATTTACTCAAGTTGTTTTAAACCTGAATTAATTTATTTCCTCTGTTGAACGTAAAAGTTATTTTTGAAGAATGTGGGTAACCAAGCAGATGCTGGTCCACAGTAACTTCCATAGTGTTTTATTCCTACTGTAAAAGTCAGTGTGGACCAGCTACTGTTTGGTTACTCACATTCTTCAACATATCTTATTTTGTGTTCAGCACAAGAAAGAAATTAATACAGGTTTGGGACAAAATGTGAGTGAGTAAATAACGACAGAAATTTATTTTTTGGGGTGAACTATCCCTTTAATGACAGGTGGCAGTATATTTAGTAGCTACTGTCCCTTTAAGAGCTTCACGTGTTTCTCTCTCAACTGTTTACTTTCATTTCAGACATAACCAACTGTGTTTATATGTAAACCTTGTGTGTGTTTGACAGTATTAAACGCGAAAAACAACTATAACCAATAATCAGGCGCTTTTTGACAGGCTCTCAGTGTGAGTGCGCTTCTTGAATACGCGCTCAGAAAAAGCGCATGCAGAACAGCACGTGAATTAAATGTTTAACCGGTATTGCTTTAAAGCAGATGGAAATAATGTAGTTGTGTGATTGCGCATAAGTGCAGTGTCCCTTGAGAGTAACTCTACCGCTGAGCTAACACTGATGTGAATGCATGTGGCGTTGTACATTATATTGAGACGCCAGAACTGCAGCTGATAGAATGTGATAGAATACAACGATATTTCTTCGAAAGCAGATCGTGGAGACATTCAAAAATCGTGATATCGCACACCCCTAAACCAAGTATAATCAATCTCACACACAAACAAGCACAACGCAATCACTTCACACTATTACGCGGCTGTTATGAACATGCAAAACTGTATCGCACACGTGCTACAGTGGTAAATTTATCCATGCACAGACCAGTTTTTTCGTAGCATGTGCGACATATATGTCATGTACAGCCCTGACAGTTTGATCAGTTTTCATATATTACTATTGTTATTACTGTTGTTGTTGTTGTTGCTGCTGCTGTATTTAATAACTATATAATTATAATTAATATGTTAATGTTAATATTAAAATGTGTGCATTTTGTTTAATTAGTTCTTATAAAAAATATGAAGTCAAATAAATAAAATATAAAATAAAATAATAAAGGACATTATTATTGATGTTGTATTTAATCAATATCAATTATTAATGTTAATTATAATAGATCATAACAAGTTCATATGTTTGGTTATCATAAAACTAATAAAAATGGAAATTATTTTTATTATTGTTGTTGAATTTAATAATTATAAATTAATGATATTTTATTTTTCAA